>NW_019394406.1:0-135303 GCF_000612105.2 Orussus abietinus | reverse complement strand
ATAATGAAATGTATACAAATGCTGATTCCTTCCCCTCCCCACTCCTTAGTTCCAAAAATCCATATGCGCTATACCTATTTTGACGGATGTGAGTCAAATTGACTCATTAAATATCTTTAAAGTTGGTCGTTTTACACACATGTAACTTATTTCTTGTCCATAGAAATTTTTTGTAAACAATCTGATTCGATAGTTTTCATGATCAAACGTGTCAATTTACTAGTTAGATATCTATTGCAAACTTGAACATTCAATATTGTGAAATTATTTGTTGCGTCTTTTTGTTGAAGGCTTTTATGAAAGCTCTGATAAAAAATTCTTTGTGTTCTTCGGTTTTTTCCCAATTTCTCCAATTTCGATTTATGGATTATTATCGGAGAGAATAAGGAATTTTTGGTTTGGTTGACTCATTTCAGACAAAATAGATATATATCCAACATCCGGCAATCTAGTGTTAAGTAAGTAGGCGTTGATGGATGGTCGGGTGAGGTAAAAGACTCTGACAAGGAAAGTATCCCAGATATGCCTTAAAATTTTCAATTCGCAATACTTCATTGGCTATATTCGCGTAATAAAGTAATTAAATGTCAATTAATTAATATAGATATTATTTGGAGATTCAAATGTTTTTATACGTATTAAAAAGATTCTTTGCCCGACAAATCGGTTTAAAATGAGTAAAGTTGATATTTCGAGTAACCCCAATAAATGCTTGATTTTCGCCCTTATTGTTAGTTAATCAAAATACTTTTCCTAAAAATGTCGTTTCCTGTTTTCGTCATCACATAACGTTGTCCGTCGTCTCTTGAATTTCTCTCTCGTTTCAACTTTTGCGACCCACCATCGATTCCTTTCCTAAGGTATTTTAAAAGGAAAGTAGAGTGCTCATTTTCATCCAACTTCGACCGTAAAATTTGTAAAAGCTCCACTTTCGATCTCGTAAAACGAATATCCAGAAAAAGTTGACGCATTACTCGTAAATATAGAAACAGTCGTGTTCCGGTTATTTTCGTGATTCTGCCGGGGGGCAAAAAGCTGATACCGGAAATCGACGGAACGCTGCCCGATCGAATCGGAAAGACGGGAATTTAGTGCTCGACGACAAATGAAGTTGGTCGGCACTATAAACGTCAAGGCCAAAAGTCGAAATGTTGGAGGGTCCTCCAATTCTATTTCATGCGACCTGTCATATGTTGTTCTCTCGTGCATTTCAGAGGAATGGCGGATTCGCTTCTCTCTGCGTTTTACTTTGCGATCCGGCCGCTTTCCCCCTCGATTCATCGTTATCTTTTAATATTCCCTTTAGGTCGAAAAAGAGCATTATCCAAGAACCCTTTTTTTTATTAATTACATCCTGATTTTTCGTGATTTTGTTAATTAATATTCCCCAAAAATTGGGATTTGGGATGAAAGGAATATTTCCATTTAGACTCTTCGGCGAAATCCATTGAAGCCATAATTTAACTCTGGTTCGATTAATTTTCAGAATGCCGTGAAATTACCGTGGACGTCAAAAATTGCTTGCATCTAGACTGATGCGAAAGCTTTGAGACATCTATTCGTAGAACGGCGGAAGACGCGTTCATTTACAATTCTTAGCGAAGAATTCTTCACTCCCGGACCATTAGGTTTAGGTGGTGTAAGTAGTTCCGTCCAGGAATTTTTATCTCGCAAGAGAAACCATTCTCGAACCGGCCAACGGAGGTAGTGACTCGGCCAGAAAACATAGCCGCCGTAGAAAAATTGATGGAGCAATCACTTAGCGGAATCACTTATCGGTAGACAAAAGAACTGCCGAAGATTGGTGCACCAGCTGTGCCTTCAATTTTACACGAGCATCCGCACTTGAGAGAAGTTTTTACACCGTGAGTGCCTTACGAGCTCGCGAACGAGCCAGAGAAACGAAAAAGGATACGCCTCTGAACGGTATTAACAAGATTTGGATCCACACGCTCGAAAGACTGATAGATCACGAAACGATGATGCACCATCGCCTACTTTGATATCAGCACTAATAAAGATATAAGACTGACGTTCGTATGTTTTATTTGAAAATCTGCTGGACTGATTTTACAGTATCCCAGATAGAAATTCTTGATCACCGTATGATGAGGAAAATCGATTTACAAACAATTTGCAGACCGCTTGCTGCATGAAACGTCTGTAACGCATGTACGCATATTACACAGTAAATTTGAACAAAAATTTGCGGTAAATTTGTCGCGCCATGGCTCAAATGTGAGCTACAGACGGTCTAATTGCTTATCAGCGATGCGTGAGATAAATTTAGCTGCACATATGCGGACAAACATTAGGACATTGCATGTACTCAACTTTGGTTCATGTCTCGGTATTTTTGGCGCGTTATTGTGTCCTGCAGATATGAGTCCCATATGAGGACTCATAAGCAACACCCTCATGATTCGTTTCGTGATCTTTTATGAGACAAAGTAGATGCGAATTTTGCATCACTGTCTATCTGGGATGGCAACCGTTTGACAATTGCAGAAGGAGTCGGAATAAGGTCTTGCCTCCTTTGCATCGTGGATGAGGCAAAGTCGATGCCGAATTCGCGACCGCTGTTCGGTGCAAGTAGCAGCCTACCTAATCGAAAGCCGACAATTTACTTGTCGACGACAAACGCAGCAGGTCGATGCTAGGAACATCAAGGCCAGAAGTTGACCAACCGCGGGTCCTGCGATCCCATCTCCTGCGACCTGTCACATGCGTTTGGCATTGTTCTCGGTGCATCTGGGAGTGACGTCGCGATCGCTGCGGACTGCACCTGACTTCGCGATCTTCCTCCCCTGGCGTCGATCGTTCGTCTTTCTTGGATTTCCGCCCTTGCGGAAGGGAGCGGCCATTTCTGAAGGAAATCTTCTCGGATCTCCGCGTTTAGGTGAGAGTTCCATGGCCTGGTGCCTTTTTCGATTTCCGCGATTCGATTTCCGTCGATTTCCGACTCGTCACCGAAAGGACTAGCGCCAAACTTAGCACTATCATTCTAACCGAGGGATGTACCACACCTGTCGAACATTTCGCGGATCTACGCGACGACACGGACAATCAGCGAAAAAAATATAATTTCTCGGCAAAATTAATGACTCGCGACAATCTAAATGTTTCGCGCGAAAGAAATTTCGCGGCTCAAGGAAAATCGATCTTATGGATATCAAAGGTCAAATGACGACAATTTTTTGTATCAGTTGGAAATAGTCTTTCGAGAAAAATGTTTTGCGTACGAAGTTGGCTTCAAGGGTTAACAATTAATTTAATGAGTTACATCATATTTTGGATGAAATGTTGTATGTAACTGAAATAATTTTATACTCGATACGGAAAATTATTAATGGCGAGTAAATGCCGTTTCGAGTTGATGTGAGAGTGAGTTCACCGGTAAGTGATTTGAGAGAAAATATTAGATTTGCAGTGAATTTGCCAAATTCTACTTTGGTATAAAAATGTTAATAATTCTTTCAAAGGCGCGCATTTTTACTTATACGAATCGACTTTTTATTTTAATATGTTTATACGTATAAAGGAAATGTAACGATAATGAGTAATAAAAGTTTGGTGGAACTGAGTTAAAGAAAATTGAGATTGTTTTAAATTTGTGTTAGCTTCATTTAATCAATCCCGTAACTCACTCTCCCGATAATGGGAAGTAAAAAATTGTTTGTCACGGACATTTTTTTCTTATAGAATGTGATTTTTTTTTCCCCTCAGTGTACGAAAAGAATATTTCGATATAAATGAAAATCCTGGAGCACTCCCTTTAATAGTCCGCCAATCGATACGCGGCATATTCCACAAGGATACTGTATAAATGTAAATAAACCACGATGCGATAAATTTTACACCGGATGAGCTTGAATTACAGATGATAATCTCATTTTGCAAAATCGATGACACGTATTATTTTATAATAAAACATTTGGTATTCACTCGTGGGGGCTGTCGGCGGTAATCGATTTTTGATAAAAGAAAATTTCGAAGCGAGATGTACGGATAGCGTATTTTCATTTCAATGATGCACAGTGACGAATACCGACATAGGAAATTGGGAAAAACGGTCTATAGAAATACTTGTTTTATATTCATGCGCACGTAAATACGCATAATGCATGTATTTCCATGGACGAGTTTACGTGCGGAAATGTATCTAATACGTGTATTACAAGAGGATGTTTTTCCTGTTTCCCTGCACTGGTGTTCGTAGAAAAAAAAAAAAAAAAAAACAACAGCAGTCATGTAGATCGCGTGTTTCCAGTCTGCTATTGTATGTCACTGCTTCCGGGAAAATATACAACGTAAATACCGGAAGTCGTTCCTTCGTTACTACAACGTGTTACACCTTGATACGGTATCCGCATACACGTTAGTAACAATAATATAGATTACTGATTACAAAAGAAATAATTTAGAATTGAATTTCTAAATCGATTGCATGCATGGGCTGATGAAATTTTTCAGTAAAAAAAAGATTTTCATTGCATCCTTTTCATACCGCTATAACGAGAAAATATTAAGGCCAGTCACTGATCGATACGCAATTTAAATCGAGTCATCAAAACTGGCCCTTTTGTACGAAACAAGAACATTCTTAACATATCAATTGCCACGTAAATAGGAAAAATAAAAAACTACGCGTAAGTAAATTTGAAAAAGACGGTTTGCAAGGTTTTCCATCTTGCAGAGGGTATGGTAGAAGCGAAGACTCGTCGATAGGCACGTTGACGACAAACATAATGGCAAAAGCTTTGCACGAGGGACTATTCGCTCGAAAATCAGTGAAATTGATTTCCTTCATTGTGAACCGATTGCCCTTCATTTCACATGGTAAATAACAACGCGAAACAAGTGACGTTCGGCCTTGAAATTGTAAGAAGGTTTCGGTGATTTCCAACGATTTCTGCCTGCGATTACCAGCTGATTGGCACGTGATTTCAAGCATTAAAATCCATGATTTCTTGAGCGAATAACCCCTCGGCTCTGCGACGGACCATGAATTTTTACGTAAAATACTACCGAAGGTACATCTCCAATTGACCCTTTGGCTCCTAAAGGCCCCTAAAGGCGTCCGACGTTTGGCCCAAAGTTTCTCGAACGCATGGATGAATTTCGCCCATATATCGAAAGAGTTCCGTAGTCAAAGTGTTCGCGCCGAATCAGCAAGAGCCAAATTATTAATTATCATGACCCGTGTGGTTCAAGCTAGCCTCTGCGTCCTGTCGCGCCGTCCAGGCGCGCCAACCACCACTTCAAGGGTCGACAACGGCGTCGACCCCCTGGAGGTAGGGTCGTCGTCGCGACACGTCTTTTGAGCTCGATTCGTAACGCGCCTTTCTTCATCCGCAACTGTCTCCTCCAACCCATCTGGAAAATGTCGTTCTAAAGTTCCCAAGAAAACCTTCGTACTTCTCGATCACGTCCGCAATTAGGACAATTTATGGTTTCCTCTCTTTTACGCTTCTTCTAGTGCTTCTCCAAATTCTCGAACGACAACCGCATGCGCAGTCCCCACTCACGCCTGTGGAACTACCTAAAATTCCCCTTTCCTCAACGTTCTCCTAGACCAATCGGCTGCATACAAAAATGCAATTCGCCGATCTTCTTCAAAACTCCGCCTCTGAAATCTCTCTCTGGGACCCTCTTGTTTCAAACTTTGGTCCCAACCACCAGATCCGATTGAACAGCCGTAGCGACCATCAGCGTCCCGGCATTACCGCGTCCTTCGGTCTCCCGCGCGACTTTACGCGTCCGCGGTATCTAGCGAGATAGCTTCGATCTCCCGCGAGATCAACGATTCTCCAATTTTACGCGCTCAACTTCTCTAAGTCCACTCATGCTAGTGGCCCGCTCAATTAGGCATCATTAATCGTGCCGTTATCTTTACTCCGTTATTTCATTGTTAACCCGCTTCAACTGTAAATTACTACCAGTGTTAAATAAATGTTTAAGTTTCGTTGACCGCACTTCACATCCAGTAATTATCTAGCCGTTCCTCCGCGAATCGAACCAACCTAAATGGTCCTTCGAGCCGTGGATCGCGGAACGTAACTAATACACTAACACTACGAACATCTAAACACAAAGGGTTAAAGAGATAAGTCCCGTTCGCAAAGATATCTTTAACTCGAATACCGCGTACATAGGTAAACAATGAAAACAATAACCCGTGGAAAGACATATGAAAAAGACAGTTTGTAAATAGATCCATCGAACTGCGTCCGGACTCACCGATAGGCACGTTGACGACGAACAGAATGGCAAAGGCTCCTCGGCAGAGCATGGCCGGCCTAAGGCAAGGCAGGCGGTGCATCCTCGGACCTCGGGCCCTCTGCGGGGGGTGGTCCGTTCCCTATCTACTTAACGGCATCATCCTCCGGGCTGGCCTCTATTTCCGCCCTCCTCGACCGGAGCATGCCTGAAAGAAGGAGAGCACCCTTCAAATAAAGAGTAGACGACCCTCCGCGCGCCCAATAAAGGCCTCTCGAGTGGCTCCGGGAGAGAGGACGGGCTTCCTCTCCGGGCGTTAAACGGCTTATCGTTCCTCTTCGAGGCGAACAAGTCTGCAGGACCGTTAAGGCCGATTCCTCCCGAAGGATAATAAAGTCGGCCCCGGCTCCCCCTCGAGGTATCGCGACCTCCGGATCCCGCCCCGTCGCGGTGCACCCCTTCCTCTCGGCGATATCTCGTCGCTCTTCCGGGTCAATCAAGCCGAGGGAACCCCAGGACCCGAAGAAGAGCCGGGTGCTGATCGCGAGGGCCGACCTCGCGCATACCTAATTGTGTAATATCGCTACGGGTCGACTCTTTCAGGGCTCGGCTGTCTCTTTCGCCGCGACGCCCCGACGTCGACGGATCGCTCGCCGGCCGGGCGGCGGTTCGTTAACGGCGGGACAAAACCGATCCGTCGACAGCGAGACGGGAACAAAAAGAGCCTGATGGGGTTAACTGTAATTTGCATTCGCGTATCCGTTGTCTTCCCTCCCCGGCTTCCGGCCGCCCCTGGACATCCATTCTCGGACCGCTCGTCACGTCCCTCCTCGTGGACGCCCCCGGGCGTGGATCGTAAGCACCGCGTCCTACCGATACCAGCTTCCGATAGGGTCGCTACCCCTTTTTATCCCCATTATTCATCCAGTCGACCCCGCAACGGATCACCCAATTCGGCAAAGTAGAATATTTCTTATGTATCGAAAGGATTTGGAGCAGAGGAAGCGGTTAATTCGCATCGCGTTGGGGATTTACTATTACAGCACTTCCTCGAAGTACTCGTTTCAATTCGGTGCCCCTAAACCCATGGCGTTCTTGGTTTCTGGTTGCGAAAGAACCTTGAATTTAACGTTAACCTAAATTGTATAATATTAACTTCATTAATTAAAAAGAGCGGGTAAAACGTTAACATTCCCAGAGATCGAGTTGCGATTTCAGAAGGTAGCTATCGCGTTCTCTCTTTCATTTACCAAAGATGTGCAAAGTTCCCTGATTAAAGTGAGCAAGACTCACTCCCGGTCTCGCATAAAACACCCGCCGACTCAAATTCGCGCCACTAAATCTCAGTTAAAACCAGAAAATGGAGAGCGTTTCGACACTCCTCCCGAGTCGATGAAATCTCGGAAAGATGAAAATTCGGAGTTTCGTGCAGGGGGATGCAGCGGACCGTCGGAAAATTCGTCTCCCCTTCCGGCGGCGGCTCTTTTTCCTTCGATTTTCCCCTCGACGCGTTCCCGGCTCCACCCTGGCCGCGAGCGGAGTTTTCCTCCCCGTTTTCCCCCGGGCGAGCATCGCGTCGAAATTCATTGCCCTCCTGGTGTTTTCGAGGGTTTCCCGCGACCGGCACGGGAGGTCCGCGCACCCCGTCCGTGGGGGAGTCCATGGGGGTTGCCCGAAGCACCGAATGGTAATGACCTTGGAGAGCTACGAGTCTCCGGACTCGTCGCGAGAAGCCTTACGGGAGCCCGGTAATTATTAAATTCAAATTCTACGATGCTCCCACCTGTCCCCGCCGACGAGACGTCTCGAGGGTGAGTTTACCCACCAAGCGGCGCAATAAAATTCTCGCGAGTCCGCATTGTAATGGCCCCCGGCCGAAGGGGTGGCTCCGTGAGAACGACGGCCGATCGTAATCGTAATCGAAACCCATACCGATCTTCCTGTCTCCCGGAGGGAGCCACTCGGGTGGCTCGGCGAGGAGTCGGTTATTTATGGCCTCTCCGACTTTTTTGTCGAAGATGAATTTATGTATCCCCCGGAGACGACTCTCGGCCGGGGTGGATTTGGGGTAGAACCGAGTCCGGCGTTATGGCTGGCCGGTGGGTGGGACCGGACCTAGGGCGCCCAGGGCGCCCAGGGCGCCTACGAGAAGGATAAAATCCTGACACGGTTCACCGCCGAGAAAATCGAATGAGATTTGATGTCTATTTAACGTTCGCTCAACTTGTGGGAATTAAAAATGAGCCGACGGAATGGATTTCTGTTAAGGTGAAATGCAAGCGGAATTGAAGCGTGCCTGGATTTCGCGAGCCCAGAGAAAGGGATCGTATTAATACATGCCACGGAATATCTCGTGACAATTTTCCTATTTAATTAAATTGTACTCGTAGTTTCTTAGGATAATCCTCAAATATACCCTGCAGTATACCAAACAGATATAGGAAAGGAATGAAACCCGACGTTTAAATACAGTTTAAGCGTCTTATTAATTACACTTTTAGGCACGGATTGATATTATTATTTATCGTTTTACATACAAAATGTTTGAGCTATGATACATTGTGAAGAACGGTATTTTGGTGTACATCCTCGTTTGTTATACGTTTTCGGGCAGACTGATATTCCGCCTTCGAAAGAAGGATTATCATGAGTACCCGTTCAGAAATGTCCTTTTTCATTCTTTTCCGAGAGCATTGAATTATATTCAAAATCACTTCATCGAAGTATGGAAAAATTGACGAAACATGTTAACAAAAAACTAAAGCGTTCGGTGATTTTGCTTCTACATAGTTGCCAGTGGTCATTTCTATAATCACGTAATCTATCCATGAACATGTGCTGCAGATGTGAATTTTGCGGAATCAACAGTTTTCGAGATATCTTACGACAAAGCATAAGTGGCATTGTTTGAAAAACGATTTCAGTTGCAATACATTTTTCTTTATGTAAGATTCTAATATGTACCTATAAGCGTGGTTAAACTGTAATTACATTCTGTGTTTCATTTCTTTTTGTACCGTCAGAAACTGCCTAGCCAGAATAATGGGTATTTCCCGTAATCAATCGGTACGGATCTCTTTATTATAAAATAACCTAATTTCCTAGGAGCTGCGCATTCTAAAATGTTCCGTGCCATTTCAGAAATGAAACCTTAACTTTCTTTCGAATCGAAACGCCGCATTAATATCAGGAGCACGCTACTTTGATTGGCAGACACGGTGATACACATCGGTGACATAACCAGCCCCGATCGCGAGTGCCTACTTCCTGGTCACAAAGCCAGTCTCGGTAGTTGGGGTGCGCAACTCGTTAATTGCTAACACATCGACCGAGCCGGCGACACGTGTGTGCACCTGGTTCTAAGTGATCTCTTTTTAAAACGGCACCCGATAATTCGATCGGACGCGTCACGCGGCCAGTTGGGGTGCACGCTCGAAGGCGCCTCCGTCCAATTTTTCCGACCAGCCGACCTTAACCAGTTTTACACTCTCGAGCGAGTTCCGCGGAATTTCGCGACATCGCCGATATTTTCCGGTGGATTTCATGCCATGTCCACCGCGGATCCAATCCTACATTGTCGGCTTTAATCACCCGCCCCCGCCGTTCCGAGCGTACAAACCCGGCGCGCGTTACACCCCCGCGTCCACCCCGGGAAAACGAACAAACCTTACAATGTTTTCCGTGCGCACATGCGCCCCCAAGTATTGCCACCGGGGATCCCCGAATCGGTTTCAATTAATTGCCCGATCGATTCCCCGGTCAGAGTTGCGCTACCCCCCTCTTCTTTCATCCCCCCGACTTCTTTACATTAAACTAATTTCGGCTGTGTGGACATGAAATACAGTTTGTGGCACAAACGAAATTAAATGTTTCCGTAATGTAGACGTTTGTGTCATGTTGAGTTTTGTTGAGAGTTGCGCTACCCCTCTCTTCTTTCATTCCCCCGATTTCTTTACATTAAGCTAATTTCGGCTGTGTGAACATGAAATACAGTTTGAGGCACAAACGAAATTAACAGGCTTATTGGAATGTTTCCGTAATGTAGACGTTTGTGTCGTGTTGAGTTTTGTTGAGAATTGCGCTACCCTTCTCTTCTTTCATCCCCCCGACTTCTTTACATTAAGCTAATTTCGGCTGTGTGAACATGAAATACAGTTTGAGGCACAAACGAAATTAACAGGCTTATTGGAATGTTTCCGTAATGTAGACGTTTGTGTCGTGTTGAGTTTTGTTGAGAATTGCGCTACCCCTCTCTTCTTTCATTCCCCCGATTTCTTTACATTAAGCTAATTTCGGCTGTGTGAACATGAAATACAGTTTGAGGCACAAACGAAATTAACAGGCTTATTGGAATGTTTCCGTAATGTAGACGTTTGTGTCGTGTTGAGTTTTGTTGAGAATTGCGCTATCCTTCTCTTCTTTCATCCCCCCGACTTCTTTACATTAAGCTAATTTCGGCTGTGTGAACATGAAATACAGTTTCAGGCACAAACGAAATTAACAGGCTTATTGAAATGTTTCCGTAATGTAGACGTTTGTGTCATGTTGAGTTTTGTTGAGAGTTGCGCTATCCCTCTCTTCTTTCATTCCCCCGACTTCTTTACATTAAGCTAATTTCGGCTGTGTGAACATGAAATACAGTTTGAGGCACAAACGAAATTAACAGGCTTATTGGAATGTTTCCGTAATGTAGACGTTTGTGTCGTGTTGAGTTTTGTCTGCGGCATTTTTTATAAAAACCAGAACTGTTCAAAATGACAGACAGATTCTGAAATCGTGGAAATTTGTTTTTTTCTTTTTCGACTCTAATGGGTTCTCTGACGTTAGGGAAATTCAGAGCCTATCAGAACCTCAAAAACGTTAAAATGGTAATTTTCGGAATTTGTTTATTTTTTCGAACAGCTCTGGTTTTTGTAAAAAAAAAAGGCACAAGTAAAACTCTACCTGGCTCAAACATCATAGAAACGTTCCAGTAAGCTTGTTAATTTTGTTTGTACCTGAAACTGGATTTTAGGTTCACACGGCCGCTAATTTCGCGTTTCACGTTCACCGGGATTTGCTACACCGTGAATTAACGTCCGATACGGATTGATCAAATTTTTGTGTCCCTTTTTTAATAATTGCTAAATCAATTTTTGGGTCCTTCAAGGGATTTTTAATCATTTCGGAGAAAGGAAAGTATTCTCGCGATGGGGAAAGGATTAATAATCTCTGTTCAATCCGAATCCGGTAGTGAAAAATTGGACCGTAATCGTGAAGTAGAAAGATTAATTTGGAGTTCCTTTGGATACGACTATGTATTTTATAAGGTAAATAGTAATAAGTCCGGAGGCACTGTCACTTGTATTTGATGTTCATCAAGCCACTGAACGTTTTTTGTCCTGCATCCGAAGCCCGGATATCGGGAGCTCTTTGTAAAGCGCTAATGCCACTGAATAACTAGCGAATGATATTGGAAAAATGGGAAATGGATCTGTCAATCTATCTTCGTGAAACGAGACGCATGTTTTTTTTTTTTTCTCTGTACATTTCAGAAACCGGCGGGTACCGCGGTCTCGTTCTGATACTGTTGTTTTTTTTTTTCCCCCTTTAAACCGCTTATGGTCAAGTTTCAATTGTGACATTTTATTTGCAATTAACATGTACGATTTATAATGGGAACAAAAAACCGGGCGTATCAATGAAATGAAAGAAATGTAAAACACTTCATGTACGCGTCGAACTTAACGATTTCAGGCAATGAGAGTCATACAAATATATAAAGGACAGCCATTTAATAAAATGTCTGGATAAAGAAAAGTCCACGAATATAGATAATTAGGAATTTAATATACACTCTGGGATCGGTTCATAAACACATGTCGAGAAGTGCCTAAACCGACGAACAATGTTCGATAAAGGCTCTTGCATCAATGGGCAATCAATGCGCATTCTGATGTTCATGCAAGTTAAACCACGTATGTGAATGATATTCTGGGAACGAACAGAGGTTGAGCGATATGATCGAGTTTACACGGTTACGCTAATACCGATTTGTATTACTGATGTAGACTAGCGTACTAATTACACGTGTCGTACATTGACACGTGATGTCCGACATCCGCTGCAAGGTGCATTAACGCGTTCATGAAGGGGAAACAGATCGTATCCCAAATGTATGAACGACCAACAATCTCGAAACACGGTTCATAAATTGTCGATAAAATAGTACTGACACGCTTTAACAAATTATTTAATATTCATTTCTTAATCGTGTTTACATGTCCGTCCTCCGACATTTTTGTTTTTTTATCAGAATCGATTCTCTTTTTGGTTATCACTTTTTCGTTAATTCGTATCTGGCTTCAACCGATATGACATGGCAGATACGTTCGTGCGCTACCGTTAAACCGACATTTTTCAGATCTAGATAAATTCTCATTTATACGAATTGATGGTCGTGATAACGTCGTGAATTCTTTCATTTTTTACTTTTCCGTATGGTAGGTTTGTGACTGTATAAATACTGTTTTCCGAGGTCATATTTTTACATGCAAAAATGTGGTGCCACTTGAATCATAGGAAGTACCGCCACAGTTCGTATCTCTGATGTAAACAAAAAGGAGAAGAAAAATGAAATACCGTCAACTAAACGATATAGGTATTCCTACAACGATCATTACACATAGAAAATGGGCTGCAGTTTCTTTTATAATCCGTCTTTCTACCAGAAACTGCCACTCGTGTAAATTCAATACAACCGATATCTACATTTCTAGAATCCGGAACCATCGACTCTTCATTCCGACAACCATTCCATCTCTTAGAAGAGTTCTCCAAGAGGAGGGACAAGAATAGGAGAGAATGGGCGTCGCGAGTATCGGCGCGAGACCTTAATAAATCCGAATAACGCGGCGCCTAACGAGCCGCCTTTAAAGCCGGGGGAAGTTTTTCTGAAAGTTCATTTGGGTGCTGGTAGACATTTTCCGAAGTCTGCAGGAGACAAAATAGATTACGGCGGGGACGGCGGGGCGTCCTCGGGGGCGGCGAGGGGGCGGCGGGACTGACTGAAAGGCAGAGAGCGAACCTGTCGATACCGTGACGTGACGCCTGCGTTTTTTACGCCCACTCCATTAACATCTCATTATGAACACTCCGCTGGCTCGTCTCCCGTCGAACAAAATATCTTAAGTTCGAAGTTCCATTAAAATATCTGGCCGCGGGGACGAACCGCCCCGGGTCGTCTTCGAGGGCCTCTCTCGCAACCCCAACTTCGCCCTGTGTACTCGTTAACGATTCGAAGTCGCCTCGCTAGACGTGTAATAAAAGGGGATGAAACTCCGACGTTTCCGCCCCGGGAGACGGAGAAGTAACGTGGTCAATGCTGTTTAATTAAATTCGCAAACTTCTCTAATCCTTTCATACCGCGCGGCCATTTTTAATGCTGGAAGCTTCGAATAGTCGTATCAGAATCTTTAGTGAAAGTTCTCGTAATCAGGATTCGCAATCGGGCGTAGGTATAAAAATGTAACGATACTAGAAAAAGTCAAAAGACACGAATTGAATCGATGAACGTGGCCGGGGTTTAATTAAATTCTGAAAGCTTGTCAATCTTTTCTTGGAGTTTGTCTACTTTTTGAGGTTAGCAGCTAGCGGGTTGTTTTTTTTTTTACTATCGTATTTAAAATGATCGTTTTAAATCCTTGATTGGCGCAAATTCGACTCGCGTTGGAGGAAGAAACATTAAGTGCCAATTGACCTTTTTTTAGGAACTAAAGATGATCGTTGCCATTCAACTAAATTTTAAATTCGTATTTAACTATTCTTCCTTTTAGCACGACCACTCTTATTTGAAGAACAAGTGTTTAATGTACTAATGTTGTCTTTACCTAGTAGTTGCTAGGAGACTAACATACGGCGTTTGAAGCAGAAGTGTTTACAGGGTGTTCATGTATTACTGTATTTAAATTGTATTTGACGACTCATTGGGACTATGAACCAAATTCAATCAGGCTGAGACACTTTGCGCACTACTGTGGACCGACTGCCATCTCTTCATAGCATCTTCGTAGGGATAAAAACTCGTTTTTACTTATGTGAACCGTATACTGTTAAAGAGCACGGAAATGTACTCTTTTAACTAGGTATGCCATTTCGGAGCCAAGACTAGCACGAGTCCTTCTCCAGCCACTTGCTGATAGCTTGGCGAAATGGTAGGAAATTTAATTGTTATTGTTAAGACCGGGTAAAGAAGTTTCCACTCTTTGCTAAACTCCGGAACCGAGTGAGTGGAAACTTTTCGGCTATCCTGAAGTTTGCGCTGAAACTGTAAATGTGAAAAAGGGAATATCGTCTAATCGTTTTAAGTATCGTTTAAGAACTTTTCGTTTCAGGTATTATCTCGTCATAAATACACAATATAAAGTACACGGAGAGGATCTCGAGATTAATAATTGTTACGTGAGCATGATATAAGCGTTAGCTCATTTTATGGTATATCGAAATCCATATACCGATATTTGCATTCGAGGCACGTATTTGTATCATAATACTCACGATAAGCATATTTAATCGCTGCGAAAAAAATAAAAATAAATTGAATATACAGCACAGTTTAATGACATTGACAAATATTAAAGTGACAAACATTGAATCTCGTCCCCCTTTATTAAACCATTCGAGACAGTTATATCTCATAATCGCTAAATTCGTGTTTTCTACGTAGTCCATTACACCAGTACACGTATACCAAACAATGAGAAGCACTCCACCGAGGTGATGTAAAACTGAACGTCATTCAATTATTCATCCCCGAATGTTCATTAGCAATTGAGTAGCGACGATCTGCCCAAAGTGGAGGGCCCCGGACAATCGAAGAGGCGATTGCTCACCGATGGATGGGAATGTCGAAAACCGAGAGGACTTCCGATGACCCGACCCGACCTCGAAGATCTCGAACGTCGACACCCGACACGCTCCAAGTCCAAGGCTGGACAATGGAGACGCGACGAGATCGTGAGTGCGAAGTTTTCTCCTCGCTTCCGGTAACCCCCATCGATTTCACCTCTTCCCCTCCTACAACTTCTCAAAGGACGGGAGAGAAATCGATAGGATCGATTTTGCACCCCCTTAGCAGCTCGACGGGTCAACCCAAGCGGAGAACTTCGACGACGATGTCGAACCGTCGATGTTGCGGATATTAACCGAGCATTTCGAGAATTCGGCTTCAGGCAACGTCCTTACCCTTTCTGGTCACACAATGAACCACACATTTCCTCTGTTTCAGTTAGACGCATACAGCACGTAACGCTTCTTCTTTCTTCCTTTCCCATCTGAATCCGTACCATCGTCGAACCATCCCAAGGGATGGCGCAAGAAGTTTGGAACCTTTTTGCATTGAAATGAGTTACATCTGTTTAAGAATTAATCAATCCATTAAATACTCTTCAAAGGTGTCTATAGAAATCCTGGAAAGGATTGGAAATAGTGTTCATCGAAGAAGTATGTTATTTCAGGACCCATTACTTTTAAACGCCAAACCGGATATTTTATATCTCTCGGGATTCTCTACGGAAACTGCAGGGACGCTGGAATTGGACCAGTGGTCATTTCGTCGACTCTCGAGGGTGGTTTTCCACGCGTCGACTTAGATCTCGTTCCCGACGATGCACCTCTGGCTTTTCTCGTGTCAAACCTGCCGATTGCCGATATTTAGTTCGGCCAACTGTCTATAATTCGCCGTTTCTGCCGGGTAGGTTTCGATACCTCGCCACGGAAGCGGCTCGCGGCAAACAGGTTCTTATCGAAAGCTCGATAACTGCGGACTCAAAGGATTGCAAACTTGCGTGTTAATCGAAAAAGGAAAGACAACGTTTCCTCTTCCTCGCGTCCTCGCTCTCTCGCTCTCTCGTTCTCTCCCTGCCTCCCCAACTTTCCAGGAATGTTGCGCCTCTTCCAGGAATCGGTCGCCCCCCGAGGAAGATGTTGCCGCCCAACGGTATCTCGAACACGGACACTATCAATAATAAAACTGAGTTTACGGCATCGGGAAATGGCCCTCCTCGAATATTGAGAAAGTAACGCGAACACCTGCGCAAATTGAATGCGTTACGTAGCACCCCTCTACGTCGTACCCCGTGCCACGTGGCACGTGCTGCGCACGTATCCTGGAGCCATCGTAGGTGCCCCACGTATGTGGGTCATACCGGGGATACCTGCGCGTCTATTTCATGCCGTAACGTGCTACCCTTGTGCTGGGGTAGGTTCCTGAATGGGGAGAGGACTGAGGGGAAGGGAGGGCGAAGTATGATAAAAAGAATCGAAAAAGAAAATACTTATCGTACGCTTCGTGAATGAATTTTTCCGAAGGAGCTTGAGGTTTGATTTTTCTGAGAACCCGTAACGGTAGGCCTTAAATCGAAACCGATTTAAGGCCTACAGTTACCGCCAACCTACCTACCTACCTACCTACATCGAAATCGAAACAGCAAAGTCGGAAACTTCCATACAACTTCTTTGTCATACTTTGAACGTATTTTTGAAATATAGAAATGGAGCGGAACGTATTTGCGAAAGCGAGAGGAAAGAAAGGATACGCGGGTTTTCGGATCTTGGGAGGTACTGATAGAGACTGTGGACCCTTCAGGGTGGAGATCTAAGATTGATTGATGAGGAAATATTGGATTACCTTGACATTCATTTTTTATAAAGTAGTAATTGATGCGAATGAAAAGATACAAATTAAAAGTAGGGAAAGAATTCAGAGATGAAAGTGAATGATAATGGAGCGTCTTTTATGAGAAATTCTCGTTCATGTCTTCCATTTTGTCTGTCCGATGTTACAAAATGACGGTAGCTGCTCTTCCGGGCATTCGTTCACGCTTGCCTCCGTTTTTCACGTATTTGTTCTTGTAAGTTGAAGCAATTCACGCGAAGCTTTGCGAGGAATTTTCACGGTTCTTACGTTTGCGACTTTGCGTTGGATAAGAAGTTTTCCAGAGGTGCGTTTCACAATTTTACTCGAAGGGACTCGAGCATCATTTCATCTTTTTCATAACCTTATACACTTCATGGGCTTATGGAAAGTGATATGACGATGCCCGGCGTCAGTTCAGTAAAGAAGTAAAGGTACGACACTCTATGGGGAAGAGCGATATCAACAATGTCACAAAATAAATATAACTTTTCTCGAGTATAGCACTTCTGTCTCCGCTCGTCCGGTTAACGTAACGATTCAACTCCTACGTTAAAATCCTAAAATAGAAACACGTTGAAAATTACGTTTTCCAATGTTTTCATGAATAGGCGTGTAATATTCATGAAACGCGACGAAAGTATCGATATAAAATTGTTGCCAACAGTCAATAATTACTTGGACGGTTCCCAAGTTATACAGGAAATTTGTCCAATTTGGATGCTGTATATTAATCACACCAATCCTACTTATATCGTAATTCTCGCGTAAAACCCACGTATTTTACACGTTTACATAAACGCACTAATATAAGCGATGTTTTTACATTACTAAACTTTTCTCATTTGCTACGCGTGGAATTCTAGAAAATCTAGTTACCTACAATAGTCCAAGTCGGATCGGACATTCTGAGAAGGCGGAAGATCGAATGACGTAGGTCGATGTAGAGTAATATCTATTTCTCTAACACCATAGGAAATTATACGCGTTATTTCATGGGGAACATTGCTTTAAAATTCTTCTTTTCGTTTAACACACGTGCTAAGGATCGAGTCGGGCCTTCCAAGATGGCCGACGGGAAGATCGCGCCGAAAGGCGGAGGCCAATGTACAAGGAGATTTATTGCTCCGACGGTGTCGGGAGTGACGCGCGTTAATTCGGTATCAAGGTACCCCGGGAAACTGACTTTACGACGGAGCACCGTGTAATTTTCTTTGCGAACGGTAGTAAAGCGCTTTATTAGCGGCGTCTCGAGTGAGATTGGCCCTTTCGCGAGGTCGGAGGACACTCTCGGCGTCGTCGAGCGGTCGATAAGGTCGGTCAACTCGGCCAAATGAAAATAGCGCCACGCGCGGCCTGACTTTCGGCATTCTAAATCGAGCTTGCCTCGAATTACGAGCCCGCGTTGCCTTTCAGCGGGAAAAATTGTTTGGTTCGTCAACAATACGTCTGGCCGGATGGTCAACCGTCATGGCTGCCTTTTCCCCGCACTACAACGGAACGAGTCATCGTTGTTGCAATTGTGTCATTCCTCAAAACGGTGCCATTCGGTATTCGAATAACATTTCTCTTTTTTTTTCTGATAGTGTCGAGTATAACCAGTAGCGTTTACTACACTTTTTTTTAGATATGGAACATGGAACAAATGGTGACCGCAGATATGCACTCCGATGAAAGATATTGAACAAATGATTACTAAAAAGGGCTTCTGTTCTTTCGATGGAAAATGCAAAACTTTTATGTGCTCTGAATATAGGAAGGTATAGAAATAAAATCTGCAATTATTTTGCTAAATGATTTTATAGTCATTGCATTGTGGTAAACTGGAAATCCGGTAAGCTACCCATTGCTGTTAATTCATATTTGTTTTTGTGTGCTGTTGTGCAAGGGATAAATGTACATTTTAGATAGCTGCAAATTTATTTACTTGAAATCGACTGACGCAATTTTATGAGACACGATCGAATGCCAATATAAAATCAATTTAGACCGGAATTAATTGAATTCGCAATTTCAATGATCCGAAACAACGCAATAATACTTAGTATTTGTCCTAGAGGAAGAATTGTTTCTAACTGGATCGATTACAGTATAAGATTACAGTACAAGCTCCCATGGGGGAGGAAAATGTCCTAGCGTGACTATCAAGGATTTCGATCGGGCATACTAATTTAAATGAAACAATACCCGTTCGATACGGACGTAAGCGATACACGGAACGAAACCCCTGAAGTTACTCCTACACAATAAAATTCCTATTATTCCTTACTTCAGAAAATATTTCTAAAAGCTGCATTACTCTAAAGAAAAGTACACGGTTCATAAGATTTCATATCATATGTTATTCACCGAATGACGTTTACCTTTGATTACTTAACCTTTCTGTCCCCTAGGTTTGTTGCCCGATACATATACCTGCGTACGTATCATAGACGACTATTAACTATTGCTCATATGCCATGAGTAAAATATAATCAAAGTTGTTAGTTTTTAATAACAGGAAACGTACCAAAGTGATTCTAAACAACCGATCGAAAACTTAACTTATCGCTACTCTTAAAAATCGTAACAAGGATACTTCTCTTACGAAATTTAACAAAAATGAAAGAACTCCAAAATATGATTTAATAACTCATAAACCTTAAAACGAGTACATTACAAAAAAGTTTCTTCATGTTTCGCCGGTCTGAGAACCCAATCCGTGGGCGAAGGGAGGTTAAATCGAATCCTCCTTTTCCCTTTCGCTCATAAAATAACTAGATATCAATTCGATATATCTCCAGTTACAAACATAAATCTCGGTATACGGGACAAAAATAAATCATTCGCTCTACGTACAGGTATGGATATAACATTTAGAGTTTAAGCGACCTGTACCTTTAAGCACGTTCAGGAGTATAGACATAATTCATCAAGAATAGGCAGCCGCTTCTTATCGTCACAGAGACCATCGTGAAGTTAGTCCGCGAATGTATCCCCGAAATATAAATGAAATAAATCGTAATAGGGGAGGACGTGAGGAAGAGCCGCAATAGGAGGTGATTTAGGGGGAGGAAGAATCGCCGGGCAGGAGGAGGTGTAAGAACGACGTGTAAGAACGTCTCGCAAGGGAGTGCTAGAGAAGGGAGTTCATTCCGACGTGATATCAGTTCGCTTGTCTCGTCGGTCAGATCGGGCTTAGCCTCCTAAGGCCGGTCGACTTGCGAAGGCTCGTCACGCTCCGTAAAAAAGGGCGCCGCTCGATTTCCCGTAACGCAACGCTAATTATACGCGCGGCCTGGATTTACCCCTCATTGCGAACCCCCCTGACGTTCGCGCGTTTTAATATTAATAAATTTTCCGGTGCGCTCGCCATACGAGGCACCTCGTGCGACATTGCACGGCTTAATTAAGCGGAACTATCTAAACCCGGAGTGCAATGGAGAATTCCCGAGGGGCCCGAGCGATTAGAGAAGGTGTGAGAGGGAAGGAAGACTACCGAGGGGGGACCTTTAACCTCGTGAAACGACCTTTATCCCGAGGAGCATTCTCAATCCCGAATCGATATTCCAACCTTATTGTGCAGAAAGGTTCGCTAAATGTTCTCGGTTAGGGCCCCCCCATATCAAATCTCAGACGAACCCGCTGATAGTCGCTAGAACCAAAGGGGTGTCAGTCGGGGCATAGTCGGCCGAGAAAGTGAATGAGTGGATCGCTTGCAAATTATATTTTGACAAAATCGGTTTCACGTTAATTAGAAGAAACGACTGGATTTCGTGATTGTATATTCCACAACGATACAAAATGATTCACGTGGAAAGAAAAAAAGAATTAATATCCTAAGACATTTTCTCTTTGAGCAGGGCCAATCTTAAACCGATAATTTACTCTTACTGTTCAGCAATGATTTTCAAATATTATTATTTCCGTTTATGTCGTATGAATTCTATGATAAATCTGTGAAATAATAACTGACCCTGAAGATCTACATCTAGTAGTTCCAGTCAGCGTAAAGTCAGCCAACTTTTTACTAGGAGGATTGAAATAACAATTTTAAGTAGATCTCCCCCGAGCCAGACACGATTGAGTAATATTTCATTCCGGATGACTACCAGCGTATGTTTAGTACTAATGCGCATCCTTTTAATGTAGAGTTTCAGACAGAATGTAGTAAAAGGACATTCCATAAAGAGACATGACGATTTCTGGCGAATGGGACGAACCTCGGAAAACGACTGTCATCCCGAGGGGCATTCTCAATCCCGAATCGATATTCCAACCTTACCGAGCAGAAAGATTCGTTAAATGACCTGGCTTACTGTCATGCCACATGAAATCTCGGTTACAGCCTTCAATAACTGAGCTAATCTAGGAAACTTGGTTTCGTCAAGTTGATCGCTATATCTAAGGCCACGTAGGAATTAATTACGACAGTTAACAGTAGGCAAAAATATTTCTTATTGAAAAGCAACAAAAGACTAAATTTCACCTCTGATTATTGAGAGTACGAGTCAAGTAATAATACTTAATCTTATAACTGAACGTTAGGGATGAATATAATACCTCGTAATATAATAATCGTATTAGACTCAGAAATAGCTGTCTAAGTCAAAGAGCTTCACCGAGGTAGCATCGATCAGTATATAGTCAGACAAGTAATCTAGCTCCACGGGTAAAATTAAAAGAGCGAATTACTTATAAATGCGATTACAGGGGACCACAATCAAGTAGAGTTAATATAAGAGGACGTAATGAAATATATTCCTCGGGAAATAGAGCGGGCAAAGAAACTCTCAAGAAACTGAAAATCTTCAGGAGAGAGAGCCTTTATTTCGAGAAATATTCTCATTATCTAAACCGAACTGTTCCCTGAATGTGCACGAAGGATCGCTATATTTGCCATTGTTTGCATTCGCAACGTATCAAACCTCGGATCAATTAGTTAATGATTGATTAAATTCGAGAATCTGCATTCAGCAATATCGGTCAGCGCGCAGTTATCGGACTAGGTATCGCTCGAACTGACGAGAGAAACCGCATGCAAATCCGTCCCTGGCGAAACCGCGAATAAATATTAGATTCTATGTCTCTAATAGGTATTACCGAGCTTGATAATAGTAGATCACTTTGCACTGGAGAATCCCTGAGGGAACGGAATAATTAGAGAGCGCGTAAGGAGATAGGAAGGTTCCTGGAGAGGAGACCTTCAACCTCGAGAAACGATCTATATTCCGAGGAATATTCTGAATCCCGAATCGATATTCCAATCTCATTGAGGACGAAGTGGCGTATCGTTTTACTTGGAGACACATTTTCAGAAATTACGGTCGAGGTCCTGATCAATTAGCTGAAGAGAGTCTCGATTAAATAATATCGATCAAGTATCTTCAAACTTCCGTCTATCTTCATTAGGAGATGGACCTTAGACGAGCTCTTCAATCGTAAAGCAAGAGATAAATATTATAATCATTTACTAATAAGCTTCAAATTAAATAACATTTTTATTTTATTGTCCTAAACGCGTAGTAAATTTATTATTAACAGGATAATACTTGATTTGACTCCTTTCACAGGTCAGTCCGTACTAGTCGTACCGAACACTCTAAGAAGATTTAGTGTAGGGTACTTTCGTTGTTAACGGCATATTTTAATTTTTTTTTTAAGTTTCTCCCGTATCTCCTTTATGAAAATTAGGAAATAAACCTGTTTCTCTTTTTCACATGCGAGGTGCCTCCCGAAATAAGGCATATCTTTAACTCCGGGATTCGATTTTTATCTCAATGAGCGTTTTAAGTGCCAAATCGATATTCCAACCTTATTTGGCAGAAATGGTCTGCAAGCGTTCTTACTCGCACGTGAAATCTTGGATAAGCTCGTCCAATACTTACTTAAACCCGAGGATTCCAGTTTAGGAATATTGGCTGACGTGGAGTTATCCGCCTACGTACCGTTCGAGCTGAGAAAGCAAATCATATGTAGATCCCTTCGGTGCGACCGAGCAAGTAAATATTAAATCCCCAGACTAATAATAGACAACGTGAAGATTACGAATAGGGGGATTACTTTGCAATGGAGAATTTAGGAGGGAATGGGGTGGCCAGAGTGCAAGTAAAACGCTGGGAAGGTTTCTAGAGAGGAGGCCTTTAACCTTGGAGAACGATCTATATTCTAAGGAGTATTCTGCATTTCTAATCGATATTCCGACCTTACTCTACATACGAGATCGCTCGACGCCTTTCTTTGCAGCTACACGATACGAAATCATTTAATACCCTTTGTTGTTAAGAGTTGTTAAGAAACAAGCAGAGTCCCAACGTAATTACTTTAGTTGATCATAACATTTGCATTTGTTCCACGATCTTTTCAACTTCCCCAAATATGGGTATATATGCAACTTATTACGTTTTTTATACGTAGTATATATATATTATATTATGTTATATTATTTCTAAACCAACTTTGACCACGCACAACGTGTATGATTATACATGCACGTCAACACAGGTTAGAAACAATTATGTTATTCCATGTATCTATATGGTAATACAGGTACAATACAGAATGTTGTATAATCAACAGAATGCAATGAGCTACAAGAACATAATGAATGAATCTGTTTATGTTAAAATTCAAGCAAATGTAATATGAAAAAGTGTATTCCGTTGTTATCTTCTAAACGTCATTTCAGTAATGAAACCATTAACATTCAAAGAGAAATCTTAATGGTGAGAAAAAAAAGAAACTCCCTGACACTTTTTTAATTCACAGCTCAGAAGGAAAGCCAATAAAAGTCACCACTTTCAGTTGCGACGAGGTACTAAACGAACGATTGGTCGTCTAGATTCGATTCCGGAGAGGTAAATGAATCAGAGCCAAAATCTGATTTGACTCGCGTTGAGTAAAATCGAGTAGGCAGAAAAGAACTCAGGAAATTTAAGACCACGATCGAACCCTTACTTCTGGGTCGAAGGTTTCGGCCGACTTAGCTTTTCGACTTCAGAATCAGTATCTTCCTCCAAATTTCATTAGACAGACTTAACCAATACGTGAGATACAAGTATCAATAATATATTACTTTACTTTCTGAAATTATTCATGGATAATTTGGTCATTGAAATTAGGAAAAAGTGGGATACGTTACTTTTGCAACTTAAAGAATAGTTCCTTGGAAAATAATAATTTCAGAAAGGTAACAAGCATTGAAAGCAGTGAATAAATTAACCGTCCATTATTACGATTTACAATGAGCAAAGACAAAAATTTATAGTAAATATTGACTCATTGTAAGTACGATACAGTGAGACTACGTATTACAAGAGTCCTATCACTATCACCAAATTGTTTCACAAAATTTTACTTATTGATTTGTTTACCATTGGACTATTTTTTTTAAATGAAAAGGGTAAAGAATGTATGTCGTTGCACGTTTAAAGTCGCGCTTTCAGTTTAAATATGAATTTAAAATTTTTCCCCGAACAAATGACTGTAATAAAAAATGGTATGAATGAAGATTCTAAGCTTGCGTTAATTAATACTCGAGGTACGTTCTAATGCGGCACGTGCTTTTACCCTGTGTTACATGACGGGTCTCGTGCAGTAATATCACATGAATGTGGCAATCTTCAGGATCTCTTCCCGTAATCTACTTTTCTGAAAATGCAGCATCCAACACTTGTTGCAAGGGACGAGAGGAATGCAATGGTGCCCCATTTCGCTTGCTTTCACTATTCACTCCGCAGAGGGAGATACTTTAACACGCTCGTAAAATTCTAAGGTTTTCAAAATAATAGTGGAACAATTATAAATTAAATATGATATCAACTTACAGTAAATGTCGACACTTAATCCGTGTTACATAATCGACAAAAAATGATCCCCGCTGATTTTGTTCCCTAATAAATCCGATATTGCTGCTCACGACTCCATATCATAAATCATTCGAGTGGTAAAATACAAATGTTTCACGACGTTCCACCTGTCGTAACGTCAAGTAATACAACTTGTAACATCTTTAATATTAGCCGTTGTGAAGAGTTAACCCACGAGGGAACACGACAAGAAAAGCCGCGTCTCGGTACACGGAGAACTCGAGTGAGAGAAAATTCACTGACATTAATCTGGTCGCGAGAATATGTTCAAGTCAGAATTTGAATAAGTCCGACTTGAAGTTTTGAGCGAGGAGTAAGATTCGCGGGGACCCGGTAATGTTCCGGAGAATCGTAGTTTCAAGGGGGAGCGAAAACGTGTCATGGTGAGAGAGACAGATGGAAGAAAAATGAGAAGGAAATTGATTTTACTTCCCGCTGGCATAAGACAAACAGAGATAGAAAATCCAAGTTGCAAGTAGAAGGGAAAAAGAATCGCTACCTTACTCCTGTCAAGTGCAGAGTACCTATACCATTAGTAGTTTCACGAAAATAATATGAATTAAATTTGTTAACTTTGAAACTAAATTAATTACACCGGTACGTCGAAGCTGCGAAGTCAGACTCGATGCGACAGTCCGACGTGCAGCTATTGAATTTGTGTAAAATAAATATCTCAATGACTTCAAGACTCGTTTAATTACCTGGGAGGTGATAAAGAACACAAACCTATCTTGAGCTTGGAACAAGTTTCAGAAAAGATGGACGATGCGATCGCGACTCTTGTACGGTCGATGCCAAACTCAAGTGGACGCGGGTCCTCCATTTCTTATACTCTCCTCGGTGTTTCACTCGACACTGTTTTACGCAGTTCCAGTATGAACGGAAGTACTGTATTTGGTCACGTTAAGGAATCGGTAGAAGCGCACATAGGGTATAATTCTATTGCGTAGCATACGATGTCTACGTCGACTCCTCAAGTAATAAATGCAATGCAGCCGATTGACCCCCAGGCGAACAACGGAATAACTGTGGCTCTGACTAGAAGAGAAGGGGTTATGATAGGATGTGCTTGTTACAGAGGTGGCAAAGTCGATGGGACGCATCTACCAAGGTTGGATGAATCAGAGAATCGATGCTCGATCTAAAGGAATGAGTGAGTAAAAAGCATGACGAGAGGTAAACTTATCACCTGTCGCGGGGATTGAACGGCCACGGGGGATTTGGAGGACAATTTTGCAGATTCCGTAGGGCGAATAGCGATTGGACTTGATCTGCCACATCGAGGACGCCGCTGAATTCCCGCTCTTTTTCCGTACAAAGCAAGAAGAGTATCAATCTAGAGTTTTGGAGTCATTAAGGGGATGTAAAAGTGGCACCCGAGGGGTCAATTGTTTATGAAACTTTTCTCCGAACTGAGTGTACCGAATTGCTTCAAACTTTACAAGGTGAACATGGAGACTATAATGGACACTCATGAAATTTCACTTTTTGTAAACAATTATGAAAATATCTATAAACAAATTGAAAAAAAAAAATTGAAATTTTATGGGTGTGAGGACCTTCTTTATAGCCTCCATATTCACGTTGTGAAGTTTCAAAGATTCGATATATCTAGTTCGGAGAAAAATGTTATAAACGAGACCTCTTTGACGCCAGTTTCACATCACCTTATGACAGGCGATCGTGAAACGTAACTTTATACGTTTTGTCCCGGATATCTCGGAAAATTGGAAAACCACGAAGACAACGTGTGAATATTATGCGTGTTAAAGGTTGAATGACACTAGATACTCTTAAAATTAAGGGGCTTTCGTGAAGAGATGTCCATGCGGTTTCCGGGCCGCCTCTGGAAATGAAGATGGTAGCTTATTGTTAGTAGTAGATAGTAACTACGGAAACCATAAAAGGGACTGGATGAAACGTTTTCTACGTCTCGTGCTGGAAAGCTTGGAAAATTGGAAGACCATGAAGACTGTGCGTTAATATTGTACTCATTAAAGGATGAGTAACGCAGTTACGGAGACTGGACCCGCTTAGAGTTGAGAGGCTTTCGTAAAGAGACATACAAGCGATTTCGGGGCAACCCCCAGGAATGGGGATGACAGTGAATGGTCTGTCCCGTTTCTGGAGCAGAAATTCCACCCACAGGTGATAAATCTCGTCCATCGCCTCCGAAATAAGCAGATAATTTTAAGACTTGTTTGGAACAACGCTCACGAAGAAAAGAAGTCTCCTTTCCATTAAGATACGAATATAATGAGATTCTTATCAACCCTGGGGTCCACTGTTCCGAGAAAAATGATTCACCGTACAACCTATATTAGACATGTATGTATTGTTATACAAAACATTGTACGCTTAAGAAATTGTTTCAATGCCAGGCGCCGCGTTTCCGAATCTTCCATCCCTGGAGGAATGAAAACCTATCTCAATTGCATGATTTCTTAAGGTGAAATGAAACACGTTGAGGAACTTCATCGACGTCGATAAAGATTTTTCTAAATGCCTACGTTGCCGACGTTTGTTTTTATATTGACAGCTGTGTCGAATTATATTGGGTATTGTACCAAATGGCATACTAGGCGCCGCGTTTCCGAATCTCCCATCCCTGGAGGGATGAAAACCTATCTCGATTGCATGATTTCTTAAGGTGAAATGAAACACGTTGAGGAACTTCATCGACGTCGATAAAGATTTTTCTAAATGCCTACGTTGCCGACGTTTGTTTTTATATTGACAGCTGTATCGAATTATATTGGGTATTGTACCAAATGGCATACTCCACCTGTCGTTTTCGTACAATAATTATAAAGAAATCGAAGTAAAACTCCGGAAATCCTCTGGATTCATGCTTTTAGGGGCCCTAATTGACTGCAAAGGGACCCCTGCGCCATCTGTGATTTCCAGGTCAATTAAATTTTCACTCCGAGACCTCGTATTCCCATCGTTTTGGCATAGAAGCGCATACAACACTTTTTTGCCTTTATCCCGTTCAAATGCGAGTTTATCAATTACCAGAGTGTTCTAAATTATCGTAAAATTGTCCTGACCCTTTCGATTCTCATATCAGAGACTTCGATAATTGTATTTCGTTCGAAATATGAGAGCTCGACGCCATTATGGTTCTGGTCTGGGTTGAGTTAAACAATTATTTTAAAAAATCAAAATTTTGAGTGCGTCAGGATAATTCTTAGATGATCAGGAGTGACGTGTCAAAGTTTCGGACAGTTTGGTCTAACACCCTTAAAAAAAAGTGTTGTATTTGAATCGACTGATTTGAAGGGGGTTTTCACTTCACCTTAAACCCTTCGATCATTTATTTTGCCGAAGGACGGTCAAAACAAAATTGAATATTTTCAAGACACGATTGTAATCGGAGGGATCGCGTCGACCATAAGAGCAAAAGGTCGAGACTCCGAGCAAACGATAGTAAAACCGGGGTTTCCGGTCCGTGGGAATTCTCGGGAGCGTTCGAGAGGTGGGCCGAGAAGGAAAAGTGGGTGAGAGAGGGCACGGAGAGCTTTGTCCCCGTGACGTCGTGATGGAATGTGTCCCGTAACTTCTGCCGAGAAAATTGGAGAAGTATTGTGATGCAGGATGGAGGCTGTCGGACTAGAAAACCTTGGAACTTTCGGAAAAGCCGGCCCGCGTTATTGTTCCCCCGATGGATGGGAAGCTGCGTTTAGGTGGCGCTATGTCACGGAGTAGATGGCTTGTCTAGGGAGCATGTAAATCATGTTCACCTTTATCGCCCCTTCGGGACCCGGCCACGTCGACGGAATATCAACGCATCGCGAAAATATATCTTAACCGGTGAACTCGGCCTTAGAGCCTGTCATTTCGTTAATACCGATTGATCCTCTACGAACTACCCGCGATATGTAACATTTCACGCAAACTCGAAGGACGTAATGATAACGACGCTTCTTTTGGCTGCTCCTTTAAGCGCCGTGTAGTACAAATATACAGTTTTTCTTATCAGAAAAATATTTAAAAAAAAATAGATCGAAACACATTCGTTTGATACACAATGAATATAACGAAAGAGAAGGTAATCGTAACAACCTTGTGATTCCCTGATATTTTAAAAATTTAGCAGATACGAATTGAATGCGAAAGACTATTCTATACGCTATATTCAAGATCAATCACTTCCCTCTTGGTTACCCACCCTAATAGCGATTGTCGCAACGTAATTATCAACGGAGTATATTTATTCTTACCCGAAATCGTTAAATTCAATTCCGTATTCGTCCCAGTATTTATCCACCACTTTTGCCTCGCGAGTTCCAGCTACGCCGGCGAATAACGCGATACGAAGCCGAGGTAAAGTATGCAGATAAACTTAGCGTTTATCGTACCTCCTCGTCCGCTTTGGGGAAGTATCGATGCATTCCCGGGAAGAAAAGTAGCGGCTCCATCGAACGACGGATTCGAACTTTTGATTTCTCCCTTTCTCCCGGGCACCCTCTCTTCTCTTTGTCCCGCGTAGAAGCTGCTCAGACCGGAAGAGGAAGGAATCGCCGAAAGTTCGCCGACCCAGAAGCAGTCGATCCGAAAGTCTCCGAGCTGCCGCTAAACTTTTAGCCTCGCGAGAGGTCCCCGTCTCGGAACCTCGAGATGGTTTCTCGATATCTCGAGATTCCGCGAGATACGGGATCGAGGCCGGCGCGGGACTCGAAAATGAAATCATCCTTAACGGCGTTCACCACCAAGTGGGGACGATGACTTCCACCGCTAGATGGCATTAGCATCGAATTCGGTGGGAGGTAACCAAAACGTACTTTCTCGCTCGGATGAGGGGGACGCGACGCATAATGGGCAGTGTTTAGCAACGGGCGAAAAATGTGTACGTATTTTGCACGTATACAACTCACACAACGGCTAGACGCCTCTGGACTAGGCGCCGAAACGTGTGTGACACTCGGCCGCACGCACACGCAAGTTGGACGCTCCGCCTAGAGTCGACAACGGTTGCTAAGGAATGCCCAAATTCCTCGCGAGAAACTTGAAAATCCTGAAAAAGGTGCTCCACGGGGACAACGATTTTGAGCGTATTTCTCAACCGATTAAGCTCAACGAGTGCTCGTTTTAAAGATAAAATGTTGACGTGTGTTTATATGGGAGCGATTTTCGATCGAGCACCTCCTTCCTAGTTAAAAGGGCATTGAAATTATGTCGTTGCACTTTTTTATATGATAATGACCACTTATCGAAAATCGCTCCCATATAAACACAGGTCAACATTTCATCTTCGATATAGAAATACGTTCGGAATCGTTGTCCTCGTGAGGCCCTGCAAAATTGCTGGAGTGGTGAGCGCCCTTAACGCCCGCCGACGAGGGGGCGAGAACCGAGACGGAGTGAAACGAATCGCCGCGATTCCTCGCGGAACCGAACCGCGAGGCTTGTTCCTGGAACGCGGATTGGTTCGTTTTCGATATCGATCGGAACGCGTTCGGTCGCGGCCCATAGAGAGAAAACTGGCCCGAATGGTTACCGCTTCGGAATCGGAACACAAAGGGTCGAACCGAGCGGAGACGAAACGAGGAATCCTTTCCGGCGGACACAATGTCAGTTTTAGTTCAAACGGAAGCGAAATCGAGCCCGGAACCCTTTCATGGGGCCGAAATACAAAAATAACGACGCGACACGTAACGTTCCCTCTGCCCGATAACTGAGACTTCGGTGCCAGGCCGCCGGATCATCTAGGAATCAATTTGAGCGTGCCCACAAAAAAGTATTCATAAATTCAGCGCGGGTCATCCATTTTGAATAAAAAAAAAAAAGACCCAGGAACAATTCGAACAAACTCAAGTCCGCCTGAATTGAGATAAATTAAGGTGAAGTGAAACCCCTTTCAAATCAGTCGATTCGAATACAACACTTTTTTTTAAGGGTATTAGACCAAACTGTCCGAAACTTTGACACGTTACTCCTGATCATCTAAGAATTGTCCAGACGCACTCAAAATTTGGACTTTTTTTTTTAATTTTTTAACTGAACCCAGACCAGAACCAAAATGGCCTCGAGCTCTCATATTTCGATCGATATACAATTATCGAAGGCTCTGATATGAGAATCGAAAGGGTCAGGACAATTTTACGACAATTTGGAACACTCTGGTAATCGATAAACTCGCATTTGAACGGGATAGAAGCAAAAAAAGTGTTGTATGCGCTTCTATGCCAAAACGATGGTAATACGAGGTCTCGGAGTGAAAATTTAATTGACCTGGAAATCACAGATGGCCCAGGGGGTCCCTCTGCAGTCAATTAGGGCCCCAGAAAGCATGAATCCAGAGGATTTCTGGAATTCTACTTTGATTTCTTGATATTTATTGTACGAAAGCGACAGGTGGAGTATTCCATTTGGTACAATATCCAATATAATTCGACACAGTTGTCAATATAAAAATGAACGTCGGCAACGTAAGCATTTAGAAAATCTTCTTCATCGACGTCGATCAAGTTCCTCGACGTGTTTCACTTCACCTTAAATACCTTCTGTTACTTCACGGGAAGGTAGACAGGGAGTTCTATGTTAATCTTGTAAGCTTATAGGCTTTAAGGGGGTTCTGAGATAATACGAAGAATGCTAACTTATATGCAATTCATGTCCTACTTCAGGCCTTAAAAATGCCTCAAAAATGGCAGATGCTTCTATTTCTTTTACTAGATCCGGTATGGCAATATTAATTTGTATCAAACAGGGCATACGAGGTCGCAAGTAGGACTTAAAGAGTGAAATAGGACCATATGAGGTCTTTCTTAGGTTACGCGAGTTCAATGGAGAGCTAAAGTGGCGATTCGGTCGTTCATGGACTCCGAGTGCGAAGGGACGGGTTTGCTACGTGTATTTCCAAGTAAATGAAAATCCACGAAACAAATGCTGTAACTCTTGAAACCTGCTGCAAGAACGACCGGTATCCAATCACGGTGGTTAGAGGGAAAAATTAGTATTCATGAACAATTGAAAATGTTTCTAATTGCGAGGCAATGAATATTAGCGGTGCGCCGGGGGTACTTTGGAGAACGCTGAAGCATTCTCTTGAAACGCCAAACTACTTGAAAGTCTGTATCGGGCTTCGCTACAGTTAGAATCTCTCGAATCGATCGAGCACATCTTAAGACGCTTGGCCTTCTTCCGTTCGAAAGCGAATCGAGCGTATTGAACCACTCGATACGCTCTAATGATTCCCAAGTAAGGCTTGACCCTCTTCCCTCCAACCTGGCGCAACAATTGCCGAACATAATTTTACCGACATAAACAGAGAAACGAGAAAACGGTGCATTCGACAGGGCAGCAAAGGAACAATACGCGAAAGGATTGCCCCATCTTTGTGCTTTTCAATTTTCGACACAAAGAGGAAATCGTATTACAGAGGAGACAGGAAACCGTCGAAAAGATGAAACTCGTAGATGCTCTGCAAACTTCAAAAGTATTGTTTTAATTTCATTATTAAGGTAGGTTCATTGCATCTCCCGATCGAATTAGTAAATGTTCAGAGATCTGCCGGCGGAACGAGTGATCGATGGTGACTTTATATGTTCTGGAAAATAAGGAAAACCGCCGCAGGTTGGAATAAGTAAATGAGAAACGTAAGGAAATCGTTCTCCTTGATAGGCCCATTTATGGGTAGTACGGCCAGCAAAATGAATAATGGACAATGTCTTTTTGCATCATTTGAGAGATAAAGGAAACCCTTGCACTTTGGAACAACTTTTTACTTCCAATAAGTCGAGGAGGTTTGTTAGAAGATTATTCTCTTTACCGGCACATTAATGGGTGATGTTCCAAGCGGAATGAATAATTGATAATGCCTCTTTAATCTTTTGGGAAATAAGGGTAACTCTTGCATCTCGGAATAACTTATTACTTCCAGTAAGTAAATGAGGAACGTGAAACAATCGATCTCCTTAATGGTCCATTAATGAGTATTTTTCAGCAGAATGGATAATCGACGATGACTCTTTGCATCTTTTGGAAAATAAGGGAAATCGTTGTATCTTGAACAACTTAAAGCCTTCAATAAGTGAAAGAGGAACATGGGAAAATCGATCCCCCTTAGTGGTCCATTAATGGGTTCTCGCCATCTGTAATAAGCCAGATCCATCTACAACGGAAGTGATGGAGTATTCTGTGAAATCTCGAAACGGCATCGCTGGTACTCGAGCCAACTCGGATCGATCATAATAAACAGTTGCTCAATGAACTGATCCTTTCGATTCGTTCCAGACGTTCTTATACATCTCTGTCCCGATGCGAATCGGAGAAGTCGGTATCTTAGATTTTGCGATTTCTTAAACTAGGCATTTCATTACATTTCTGTCACCGTGGGAACTTATAGAATACCTAAAACGCCCAGATCTCGAAAGTTGGTGCCACCCTTAATGCATCGATTCTCGCCAATAATTCGTTCTCATCTCTAAATTTCCTGGGGATGGAAAAATGTCTGGGGGTCGCGAGCTCCAAAATTGACAACGCTTCATAAAAGTCGACCGCTTTAATTTCTCTTAGAGAGTTTCTACGTCTCAGTTACAATTAGGATCGACAAAATGTCCGAAATGTCGCGATTTCCAAAACGTTCGGTATACTCTAAATCAATCCTTCCGATTTCTGCCAGACACTTCATATCCTTCCCCTCGCTTCAAACCAATAAATATCTTAGGTCCCTTGGTGATCTCCAAACTGTCTACCTTCGTAAATAAATCGATCCCTTCGATCCGCCCCAGATATTCTACGCGTCTCGTTCGAGCGTCTCGGGAGTCGCGACTTTCAAAATTGGCATCACTTACTATAAATCAATCGTTTCAATTGTTCTTTGATGTTGATTCGCATGTCTAAGCCCCACTTATAATTAGAATATTAGATAAATATTTCAAACCCCTTCGCGAACTCCAATATGACTATTGCCGTCTATAAATCAATCCCTTCGATCTCTGCACGTTTCTATTCCTGACGCGTCCCGATCGAGCGTTTGATGTTGATTCGCATGCCTAAGCCCCACTTATAATTGGAATATTACATAAATGTTTCAGGCCCTTTCGCGAACTCGAATATATCTATCTCCGTTCATAAATTGACCCCTTCGATCTCTACACGTCTCCATTCCCGATGCGTCTCGATCGAGCCTTGGGTATCACTTTCTATAAATCATTCGGTTCAATTGTTTTCAGACGTTCATTCGCATTTCAAAATTCCTAATTAGAATAACAGATAAATATCTCAGCCGCCTCCGCGATCTCCGAAACGTCTACCTCCGTCCATAAATCGATTCTTTCGATCTCTACACGTCTCCATCCCTGATGCGTCCCGATCGAGCGTCTCGGGCGTCGCGGCCTCCAAAATTGACGTCGAGGCGCAACGTCGACGCACTCCGTGGGTCGGTTGCGCAAGTATAAGCCACGGGTATATTTTCGTGGGCTTGTTCACGAAGGTGGTTCCCTTGCCAGCCAAGTCGGCTCCAGCTAGCGACATAACGCCGGGCCAATATACTCACCTCCTCGAGAAGCGAGAGGAAGAGGAGAAGGTCGGTCGCGATGTTCGGCACGGCGTGCAGAACGCGTTACGTGCGTACACTGCATAATGGAGGAGGAGGGCAGACTCCTCGCAGCATCCAGGAACGAGGAACGAAGGCGAGCTTTATATAAAGGCCGCGGGCCTCCTGGGAGCGTCGTTGACGTCGATAGCTACGCGTCACACATACGAAAGTCCGTCGCTGCATCCAAACGCGATCTTGAAATAGCTACAGGAGCTGCGATGACGATCACGATCGAGATCGAAGTATTTCAATGACACTGGGCGAAACGATCATTTTCTACAGGAAATGAAATTCTTACATCGAATGGATCTCCCTGGCTACTGTCGACAAAATGAGATTGCAGATATTCCACTTTCTTACGTTCAGCTACCCCATGTCTATTTGACTCGTTACCGTTTCATTTGCTACGCACAAACGTGTTAGAAAGAAAAGTTGTTCCACATCGAAGGATGAAAGACTGAACGATTTAATAATATTCTGGGAACAAATTAGAATTAAACGGAATTACCAGGGTGTCTGATTTCATTTGTCAAACCTCTAGCTGTTACCGGTGAACTCGTTCTGACGTTAAGTTCCAACAACATTTATTCGCTATTAATCATTTTTTTTATATTAAGCCCTAGGTCTGATGACCGAAATATTGCGATTTTCCGAGAAAGAATACGATATAGTATGTTGAATGTAAATACCCGTGAATATATACATCAATGTTGAAGAAACAACGTTTTCATATATGATATGAAATGGTCCTTTAGCAAATCGGCATTATTTGTTTTATAAGGATTGACTAAATTGTAAAATTGCTTCATTGTTTTCAATGTATGTACTATCGCGTGCCAGGTTTCGAATAATTTTCTAACAATATAGTCACCGATAGTTTTATGAATAATTATTGCGCACAGCGGGAGACGGTTCTTCGGAACTAGCTAGTAAGATAGTGCTTTGCCACAGTTTTGAATAAGACCTGGCAGGGATGTAGAATCTCGGAGAAACTCTTTCGAGGCTCGTTTTATTTCGGTTTTCTTTAGGGATTTGACTGCCTTCTTTACCCGGCATGCATTGCGATGAGTGAAGGTGGCGCAACAGATGCAAGTAATGCGTCTCCGTCGAGGTTGTTAAGGTTGCAGGAAATTCGACTAAGCGAGAGGGCGAGGGATGTGTGAAATTTTCGTTTTCAAGAGATTCTTAGGTGCCGGGAAACTCGAGGGTGGATGTAAACGGGAACTCCAAAGGATCCGAGTGAAGCAAACTCGAGGGATCGAGTCTTCGGGAAAGGAATTCAAATAGACTTCGCGTATACATACGCACGCTGTACATCGCGGGAAAGGGCTCCCACCCTGAAGAAAAATGGCGCACCTCCGATGAAAAACTAAACCTGTAATTTCATAACGTCGGTAGAAATGTTTGGACCGATCGGAACGTCGAAGAGAAAATAAAAGCCATGCTCCCTGGTGCAGGACTTTACTTACCTCAGGAATTAGATATTTTCCTAAGCGTCGTTTCTTTGCACGAAGAAAAGGCACCAAAGCTTCCGAACGAAAGGCAAGGAACATTTATAGTGGCAGGAAAAATACGCAGCTCGGAATTTAAAGAGCATACGTGTATGAATTATAGTACGGTGTATCACGGACGCAGTTTATTGAACAGCTCTTCCGTTCCTTTGGTTGGACTACTTCATAGACGAGTTATATATCCAGTTTTAATTACGCGCACTCGCAAGGTAGATGCAATTTTCCAGCCGAGAGTTTCACGCTCATCTTCTGTGAGCAGAGATGGGAATAAATAATGCGGAACTATCGAGGGGGCAGAATAAAAGAGAATAAAGCTCAGAGAAAATAACGTTGAGCCACGGCACGGTTTCGCTCATTCTTTCATGGTTAACTTCGAGATTAACTGCTTTAAAGCCGTACTTTATAGACCATGCAACAAGAAAGAATGGGCGTACCTAAGTGCAGCACCCGAACGTGGGGTGCATAGCTTCGATACACCACCTCTTTGTCACACGTCCAAACATTTCCAATAGTGGGTTAACTGGGACATTTGGATCAGTCGAAGTTGCGAGGGCATAGGTGAAAGCATGTCATGGGATTTAAGCGGTCCATATCTGTCGGAAATAGTCAAATTTTTCAGTTATTTCGAGGGTAGCGAGCTGCAAATTGTTAGCAATTGATGAATTACTCCGGTCATAAATTGCGACCTTAATGCAACGTTATGGTGCATATTTCAGGTGACTAATTAAACAGCTCGAGACCGTTGTATGCATGCTTCGTAAATATTAATTTGGGGAGCGGTTGGATTTTATCCCGCATACATGGTTATGTCGGGGAAGTTTCGGAATCTCAATCTTTCTGGATTTCAAAGTGCTTTTCACCGGAAGGGTAATAGCGGATAAACCGAGCCCGAAATAGGCACTCGGAAAATCTTCCGCTCGGATGCCCAGTACTATCAGGAGATTTATAGAGTTGGCGGAGGAGGATACTTTAAATCAATAGCTCCATCGCCGATGTCGCGGATCCGAGGAGCTTCAAAGGCATCTACTACTCGTGCACGTATCAGAGGGTCGGAAAAGTGGATGAAAACGCACTAACGCAGGGTTGAAATCAAAACTCAAGGGAGCAAGGATACGACCAGCCAACCTGGAGATACTTTCTAAGGCAGTAAAAGGATAAACGGAAGGATTCATTCCGTCTTCCGCTCACGTTCTTGGAAAAGAAACAGAAAGTGGAGCTCCCAAAAGCCGGTATATCAAACCCGGGAGATCGGCATTAAACGCTGGAATAACCTGTTCTCGTAATCGACTCATGAAACAACGTATCAAACGTCGCGGCATCTTTAAACTCAGGTTAGTTATCATAACACCGCTTAATTGACATCGATTTAAAGAAAAATAACAAAGTACCATGGATAGGTAGGGTATAAAAAATTCTGATTCGATTATCTCTTTTCTAGATTTTCTAAATTAATGGTAACGAATCATGAGCGATTTTGGTTATTGCTTGTCCATTTAACTAATATTATTTTACGTATGAATATCGGTTAGACCTTGGTTGTATCTTCTCTTATATACTTGGTTAAAAAAAACTTATGCGATCATCGTAACTATTTTTCTAACTTGCAATTCAAGGATAGGACCTTTTCGACGTCGCAAGATTAAATAAAGAATGACGCTGTTGCTCTCAATTTATCCTCGTCGTACACACGTAGATGATAGCAATTAAAATTATGCAGATGCCAGTTTTACCCCAGAGCAAACACGGAGAAAGTAACAATTCCATCAGTCCCATCCACACAAAGAAACCGTACTCAACCTTACTTAACGGCGGAGAAAGCGTTATAATCCTATTACCGTAATTACATTTTTTTCCCGAGTGCTCCACATGTAATTTCTATATGTACCATTTCCGGAATTGGGTGAGGGCTCAAGTTGTCCCTCCTAAGTTTATTTCGCGGCGTACACCCTCTCTCGAAACTCCACCTCGTTTCGCACCCTCTTGGGCTCATTCTGCCTTCCATAGAGTCGATCAACTTTATCCTCTCATTTTCCTCGGAATGAAATCTCTCTTTGCCCGCAGTCTACGACCGTCGGGATATAGTCCCATTAAAAGGGCATATATGTGGAATTTAATTTGCAACTAAAATAATGACATTAAAAATGTCCCTTTCGAGGGATAAATCATTATATATACGTGCTGCGTAAAATAGACATGAGATTTGACGTAAATCATTAATCAAAGCACTCATTTTCTTATTAGAGCCTCAATGTCCTTTTATTTAAACCGAAGCTTCAATAATTGCAGAATCGAACGGTAATCCCATTTTATGCAAGTTAGACACAAGAATCTTTAAACTATCAATATAATAATCAATTGAAAAAGTCGGAGTAAAAATAATTGGGAAACCTATTAGAAATATAACTTCAGTGCATTCGTAAAAAGTTGAACCTTAAATTTGTAAAATATATGACAGTGTATGTTAGTATTTTGTATAAAACTCTGTTCCTAGGGTTAGAGATGAAGGTGAGGACCTCGAGGAGGAAACCAGGTTCGATTGAGTACTTAAAAATGAAGATTCCGGAAATTTAACCGACTCTCGATCCTCGTTACGTTACGCGCGTAACTTTATAGCTTTCTCGTCACAAGGGTATTAAAATCCTCAACACCTTCAGGGATTCCAATTTTTTGAAAATCGTGAAATTGTTCGAAAACGTAATTCTCCATGCAACGGGACTAACGTAGGAGTCCAAACATTTCTAAGATGAAAACCACCGACATCCATATCACGCAGCCTTTCGGTACATGGATTATATCCCGATGTTACAATTACGTATCAACTGTTGAAACATTGGGAATTCAGCGCTGACCGCATCCCATTAATATTCGGCCATAAAAATCACTTTAGAGAAGCGGTAAATACTTTAATGCCAGCGGAGTAAATTTTCCTGGATCGCGCCAATACCGACCCTCGTTACTCGGTAGTGATTTTTCCAGTGATGCCCGGTAATTTGACGCTGATGCGATACGTAGATTCCGCTCGTCCCGGCGTGTTGCGTGCTAAAACCAAAACGCACATCGGTGCGTAAACTGCAAACAACACGGTCACTCATGATAAACGACACGAAGCTCAACACGGCCCGGCAGCAGGGATTAAACTTCGCCCCTCCGCGTTCTCCTCTAACTGCATTATTCGAAAACAACGTCATTTACCGAGACATAAACCGTGTCCACCCATCGTTAAAAATTCCACTCCTCGTTAGAAACATTCTCCGGCCCGAGTATCGAAATCGTCCTGGAAAGCGTTCCCCTGAAATCGTACGATCTCTCCTCGAGTGCTTCCTTTTCACTCTTGCTCACTTGACCTCTCCGCCCCCGGCCTTACCTTTACCTCGTTCCCGCCGTCCCTCGTTTCCCCGTCCACCGATAAAGGAGAAAAAGGAAAAGGGAAGAAGGCAAGAGTAAAAAGGGAGAGGGGAAAATCAAGAGGGGTGTTACCATCCATACCCACGATACCTCCACCCGGGATTCGCGAAGCGAGGGAGGTGTCGAGGGCGCAAAAGGGTGAAGCGTCCAGAGGGAGGCGCCGAGAGAGAGAAGGAAGCCGGACTCGACGAAGACCGGGGAACCTAAGAGAGACAGCGTCGCGGGGGGTCGGGGTCGCTTTGGGAGGCGGTCCACGTAGCCCTGGGGAGTGCAGCGGTCAGCAGAATCGGAATGCTTAGAACCCCATATAACGGGCACTCGGCCGAGCCGATACTCCCCTGGCTGGCGTCTACTGGCAGCCCCTGCTATCTACCGGCGTCCGTCGGCGTCTACCGGGATCCGACGTCTACCTGGAGACGATTATCCGAGACTCGGGCCCGGTACCCGGTGGGCCTCCGGCGGGAACGCGAGGTGGAACCGGCCGCGGGGCTTAGGGGAAGTTTACATCCTCGGCTACGGCCGTCTTCCGAACCCTCGTCAAAATTTTCGAGTCCGCCATGCTCGAGTTAACGACGTCGGAAAAAATCAAAGTTCCCTTTCCCTTTGGCTAATTAACGACCCTTCGGCGCCAACTATTGTCTTCCTCCTAATCTTTATCGGTAGAAGGCGCTGAAGTAAAGTGGGATACTCAAGACAAAATAATTACAACAATTTGATTATAATTTTATCCCCGATATTCTCGGTACTGGTTGTTCTTTGAGATTTTGATTATCAAGATTTGAAAACGTAATACTAATCGTACGATAAACTTCCAAGGAAACGTAATTTGAGGGACGCGGTATAGATATTTCGTTTTGCCCCTACCCTGAGGTAAAATGCGAAATAACGCGGGGCAAGATGGAGAGGCAAATACATACAGATTATGTGGAGGTATATCGAAGTCAATGGTTTTTCCTGTCGGTTCTGAATGTCTTTGTTAAATATCAGGGTGCCTATAACAATTCCATAAGTTGATCCTTGCAAAGGTCATTATTAAATACAAATGTGGCATGTACGAGATGGAGGGCAAATTGAATGTAAACTTCATGTATGGGGTTGTCCGGAAAGTTCGTGCCGATTTTGATGTCCTAATGCCACCTATCGAAAATCGGCACGAAGTTTTCGGACAATCCTATAAAATATTACGGATGTTGTGTGGATCATGTATCGAGCTTCTAGTAAAATGTTCTATCCGAAATATTGCAGTGCTCCAAGCGACTACTTGCAAGGGGAACAAAGGTTTAAATACGACTTGCCAAATTTATGCACATCGAAGTGCACTTATTCAGAGAAACCTACTTTACTTGGCGAGGGTCATACTCGAAAATCCGTGCAAATGGATTAAAGCAACGTACTGACTCGGTTCAAATCTGATCTAGAGTGAGTACAAGTTCCCTTCGGTCTATTCGCAGGCCTTAACCAGACCGACCGCGTACAGATTCGAAACAAGCCTGTTAACAAAGTTCGAGAAGCCTGTATCAGGCTCACAGGGAATAGTTCTGATCCGGACCATCGGATACTGTAAAAGCTTTGGATAGATCGCGTCGACGGACATTGGCCAATCTCGCTACCGGTAAATAAATACACTCGTCCTCGACACAACGCCATCTGCAGATCGTTCTACAAACGCCCGAACAACACGTTCGTCTCTCTAATAGAAAATATTAAATTTTATGTAAATTTCCACCCCGATGCAGAAGCATCATTTAAAGTATTTCCGCCCTGTGAAACAAGGATACCCATCGACTCGGCAAGAATCAATGACTCCACGTATTATGCAGAAGCATCATTTAAAGTATTTCCGCCCCGTGAAACAAGGATACCCATCGACTCGGCAAGAATCAATGACTCCACGTATAAAAGACACTCCAAACAGCCCCGTCATAGACCGTCCGCCTCCGAAAACGACATAAACCCCTTGAACAATAAATAATACGAGTGACGCTATGAATCGACGAAGCATTAATCATCCAGCGGGCCCGATATCCCGAACCCGTCCCATCCTCGCGACACGCCGAAACGGAGCCTCCGGGGTAAAATTAAAAGCCTATGAATGAAGCTTTCATCTCTTCAAATTCCAGGGGGGAATTTAATAAGTGGGATAAAAAGTTAGGGAAAGGAAGAAAAACAATGAGGAGCCCACAATTCGAGCCGGCTCCTCGGCCGAAGCGTCGCGCTGGTAAATAAAGGATATACGAGCCGGGTTCGGGATACGAGGGGTTTGATCGCGAGATCGATGCTGAAATTTCGAGGCTTTATCGAGCAAAAGTAGGGCGTATCGCTAATTATTAACGCGCTCGGGACGAAGGCGTACGCGTATAGGGGTGAACGGGACGCGGGAGCGGTTCCGCGCGGCATTCCATTTTTCGCGAGAAACAAAAAGCCCTCCGGGCGAAATTTTGCCGCTTTGGAATCTTCTTCCAGGGGGATGGGAGAAGGAGGGAGGACGAGCGAGCGAGTTGGCGCGATGAAAACCACGCAAATCGCGAAATCGCGAAATCGCGGCACCGCTCCGAGGGAAACCTCGTCGGCCGGGACTAGGATGGTCGCAATACCCGCCCAACGAGTACACTCCGTGTAATTACAGGCGTTGAATGCAGGAGGATCGTGCCTGTACGAGCAACGTTTCACGGATGAACGGCCGATGCGTGCAATTAACGTTTCCGCCTGTATAGCGGGCATGTAAGCGCACGAGGACTGGCTACAGGTTGTTGCAGACAACCGTACTCTTAACGTCGCGACGCGTCCACGCGTCGACGCGTTACGACGTCCCTTAGCCCGAAGCGGCTCGTTCGCGGCCGAGGAAACTCGCTCTAAAGTTTCCGCCTCTTCTGCAATTTTCATTTAAAAGGTCTGGGATAAAAGGTATCGCTTATTATTCAGGGGGAGTGAAAAAGTAAGGGTCCAAAATGTTTCGTGAACACGTTCGAATGTAAACGTAAAAGCGAAATCAATGACACTCGAAATGAGAACCGAAGAAACGTAGGCGACGTTTCGAAGAACGTATGGATATATAATATTTACAATTTTTCACAAAGCAGGAGGACGAAAAAGGAATCGATACAAATGTTGACAAAGGTACCGCAAGGCGCTTTTTTCAACGTACAAACAATTGTGTACGCGTGCGTGATGGAAAGTTAGGATACAGGAGATTTAGAAATTTCGTGTACTTACGTGTCCTCTGAAATTCGTATACTTGGATATTCAAATCCTAGACACAATTGTGTACGAAATGTCGAAATATTGTATCTTGAAGAAACATCAACTGTACGTGTACTGTGTTTCGAACAGATATTTTTAACGGCGTAGGCTTCGCGAAGAGATTTTGGAGCACTTGTGCCTTCCGCGCGGTGTAACTTTATCTTGAATCCAAAGTCTCTCAACTGAGTATTTATTTGCCTCGAGTGCACAACGTTATTACGTAAAGCGTTATTTAAAAATGTATAAAGAGAGAGAGAGACCCCGCCATTGTGGTTGAAACTCCGTCTACAGTCGCGTCGCGAACGAGATGTAGACAGAAGAAGTACTTCAACCGTCCTCAACGCACGCGACGTGAAACCCGCGAGCGTATTCCCATGCAACCCTTCCCAAATAATGTATCTACCGCAGCTTAAAGTATTCTAACTGCGAAAAAACATTAACAAACCGTAAAAGCCATTATGGGGCCAACTTTCCACGTAACGTCCCGGGGACAGCAATAAAGTTCTCAGAATACGCGACGCGTTTCACCGTACTACGCCTCCTCGTCCAGCTCCAAAATGATAAGATAAATGCTGAAACGATAAAAACTATAAATGTCTCGACCTGTCTAAAAAAATAACGCATTAATAAGGAATCTGACCCACTAAGAAACTAATGAAAAGACAAGGGTAAACGTCGCAGAAAAATATTTCTTAAATGGGTGGGAGGAAAAACTACCGCTCGTCTAGAATAGAAGGAAACACGAGTATAGAGAAATAAGAGAACGAGCAAATCGGTTTTTCGTTTTTCGGTTTGATCTGAGAATTTCGGAAGGATGGCCCGACTCGTGACGATATTCTCCCCTCGCACGTCCACGGGAATAGCAATAAAGCTAGCGGGATATATGAAGCTTTTCCGCGTTCGACGGATATGTGTACGACTACTTGCACGAGTACGTGTACACGTACGGGCGGACACGTAAACGAGCGTTGGCGCCAGGACGGTGCAGTGACATAAAGGTGGATACGCCGTTTCTTCCCCATCCGTTTTGTCTGTTTTGCGCCAAGAAATGTCCCCTGCCATTTTGCGAAGCTGATACGCGATCCCGCGATCTGGTCGACTTAAAAGAACTATATTTTGCGTTATTTATTAGGCGGTTTCGTGAGACGCGTGGCGACGTTGCGTGTCGTATATAACGTCATTTCGTGACTGAACTGTATAATGAAATTTTGAAACATACGAGGCTGGAAGTAGCATAACTTTTAGAATTTATTCCATTGTATCGAATAAAGCTGCATTTCATACTTTTAAAAAAACCTTCATAATGTCGACTCCCTTGTGAGGCGTATGTGCAGCTTATGTCAATGTTTATTCAAAGAACTGCAGGATATCAAGTGAAATGAATCTTCAAACGATTCCGAAGAACTCGACATTTTTTTTTTAATAAATTGTTCGAAATTTATTAATAGCAAAATTAATTATTAGATTACTGAATAGGTAGCTTTGCGTTATCGCTTGAATTAAAATGTTTCGATTAAAGTACTCATGCCTAATATTTATTGTCTCGCTCTGTTAACACTTTTGTTCTCTTACTGCTCTACGTAATCGGTTTCGACAATAGTCACAAGACGCTATCGATCGATGCGTAAGGAATCGTTGAAGTCCAACGTAATGCTGTTTCGAGGTTGGAAACGAATCCGTACTGTGGAAGATCGACATCCTGAAACCGGGATGTGCCGTAGCTGGCCAATTAGAAGTCGAGCATGTTTACCAATCTCCGGTAATTGTACAGGGGAGAAACTTGGCGGTTTCCGGTAATCTCGTTAGGAAGGACAACGAAGCACTTGCTCAGGTCAAATAGGCAAGAAGACCGAGAGCCCTGCGCCTCGTTATCCGCCGATCGAAACCCAAGTCGGGAATCTCCGAAAGGGAAGGTACTCGATAATCCGTTTAACGCAATGACGACCAAGGCGGCGACAACGACCAAGACGTCATTCACGGGGATGGTTAAAACGACAAAGGGGTTCGAAACGCCCCTAAGGGAGCTTTACACTACACGCGACATCATTTCCAAACAAGAAAATCTATCAATGAGAGCATTTTTCATTTCCAGCACCAGCAATTGGTCTCAAATGGTATCTTCACGAACAATACCGTAATAGATTTCAGACGAGAATCGTTAACATTTTGATAAATAATTATGTTCATCAATGTTTGCTGATCGTTAAAGCGACAAAGGGGTTCTTTGAAACGCCCCTAAGTGAGTTTTACACGGCACGCGACATCATTTCCAAACAAGAAAATCTATCAATGAGAGCATTTTTCATTTCCAGCACCAGCAATTGGTCTCAAATAGTATCTTCACGAACAATACCGTAATAGATTTCAGACGAGGATCGTTAACATTTTGATAAATAATTATGTAAATCAATGTTTGTTGATCGTTAAGACGGAGCTTATTAGTACTGCACCGAGCACATTTAATTTCCAGGCGCGATTAATAACTTGCGATGATCTAAATGTTTTATTTTTTATATATAAAGAAATTACTTTCCTCTACCAAAAGTTAGTATTACGTGAAATTTATCTTAATTTCATTCGATCGATCCTTCAACTTATTTTATTGATAGGAGCCAATAAAGATGTATTCCACACAAGAATTTGTTTTTAACTTTGAGAACATCATTTTTTACTTAGGATGAAGTAAATCATTATTAAAATCAATGTTGCTTCGTATTCGAAAGGATTTTGCTGTTAAGATCCAAGAGACTTCCGGATATACAGGAAAGTGGATGGGACTTGGTTGGTGCTTGATATCCAGACGTTCAACGTTAGACCTCACGAAATTGAGAGCAGCTACCAGAATTTACTGTTTCACTTCAATTGAAATGTAAAGGGGACCTTAGGGTAAATGCAATCTCACCTATAGGTGAATTTAGTTAAAGTCACGGTACGCGAGAACTCATTTAACGTAGCGACGAGCCAGTGTCAACAACAGTTGAGGTGTTGACTTCCAGCAAGTCGTCAACAAGAATCGGGTCGCCGTCGTGGAACGAAACGGCGAAAACAAGGAGGATTCTTCGAAATCTTTTGAAGCATTTAGAATAGCGAATTGCGCCACGCAATGGCAAAATGTTTATAGGCTCGGCAACATAGCTAATAAAGTAATGTAGTGTCAGTGCCCTGTGCGGTCCAATAAAGTTAATAGAATAAAAAAAAAAATGAAAGCGTTTAGCTATACGAATAGTTGTGTCGCCAATAAGGCAATAAAAATTAAGAATAAGACTAAATAGAAGTTAGAGTGAAATGTAATGTTTGTATGATTGTGGGGTGAAATGAGAAGTATTTAGATTAAATGACAGCTCGATAGGTGATACCGTTTATGCGTGGTTGAAAGTTCGTGAAGTGCGAGCGGCCGTATGACTCAGTTAGTGAGAATTTTGGCGCACAAAGAAATGTATTGATGAGTGTGGGAATGAGAGAGTGAGGAATATGAATTGAGTGAGAAAGAAATTAGAGTGAGTCTGGATGAGAATGATCGAATGGGAGTTAGTTCTGATTGAGGAGAACTCGAGCGAAGTCGGAGGGAAAATCAAGTCCCTTTTTCTGAGATCTTTAAGACGTACTCTTCAATGTATTCAATTTCTTTATATTAATTTTTTATTAACAAATCAACCGTTCATGTTAATCCTGACACTTGAAATTTGATCCCACATATGTATGTATAAAAAAATGTTAACTTACTATTGTTAACTGTGTTATGTTTATTTTTTCATTCTCCCTCATCGTTGCTTTTCCTTTCGCTGGAATAAAACATTTTACTTTGAAGGTAACTGCACGATAATGGCGCGATAACTTCGTGGTAATTGTAGCCACGAGGGGCTACGTGTAGGCCTGTACGAGTTCCTCGAAACCGGGATTATTCAACCCAACATGCGGCTTGAAAATTGAGTCGAGTTGAACGAGTTTGATGAACAGCTTCGAAACAACGAGGCTTCCTCGGAATAACGAGGCCGCCTTGAAACGATGCAAAGTGGGACAGAGTGGGATTATCAAATTTGTTACCGTATTACTTTCTAGTGCGCTAATGTTCAAGCGTCATCCATTTTAATTTAAACTTAACGGTAGAGTCTACTTATAAAATGGACGGAAAATAAACAGGGAATAATGCACTACATTTAGTTTATAATTCTGAATAAGTATTTTTTATGGGTCTTAAATTTAGGCTATTATTTTCAATTCTCTTTTGCACGTATGGTGACGTATTACTGTCCCACATATGCACAGCACGAAAAGATTATAACGCGTCACTTATTCTTTGGAACCTCCTTCGAAATTTACCGTTTTATTCGCCATTAAATTTTGATTGTTAACAGAAATTATTGCGTTAAATGGCTCGTTGGGTGATTACGCGCGGAAAATACTCGGAGTTTAAGTGAAAAATAAGTCTTAGAAGATGTACCGTTTTCAATTTCATTTTTCTAGACGATAGTCTAATTAAAGAAAGCCTGATACTCGGGAAAGTCTCATGTCGACTGGTCGCTGATAACAATTCGAAGACGGGGCGACAAGGAAGCAAGGTTAGGGGGCCATTTAGGGAAAAGGAGCCTCGGAGGGCAGAAAATGGAAAATACTTCAGGGAAAGACGTGACCAGGCCTAATTAGGGAAGGTCCAGACTGCAATGGAGGATCGAATAGGAAATGACTCGTTGGACAATGGCTTTTAACCGTATTGTACGATAATGGTCAAATCAGCGCTGATAAGGTTTAGCTATGGTTACTCGGCGTGTCCGTAGTTAACGAATGGCTGAACGATAACCAGACAAATGAATTAACAGCCCCGAAATAAATGTATAAATGATTTAACGAAGTTAAGATGTTAATAACGAAGTTAATATGAAAATTTGGTAGTAACTGATTACGTAGAAAAAGATGTTTATGAAACGTGACATTGGATGAATTAGATACTTTTAATTGATTGACTTAAAATGTTTAGTGCATCTCCGATAGGCGGATTTTTTCAGGTGATTTGAGGCACTACGAACGCTAGTGGGTACCTATGTGTCGGACAATTGCGGATGCAGTACTCAATGCGTCGAAATAAAGTTTACGCATTGAAGTAGTGCAGGCACGGTTCAATGGGACAGCGACGCGTCGCGATATTTAATTGCCTCCTTCAATAAACTCGTACCCAGTTATTGCATTGGGTTTTCACCCCCTCGTGCAGCTATGACAATCGTGCGGACGTCACCACATTGCGGTGTATGCAGGAATAGTTACACTGCACACCTCGGAGAGTGAAAAAGTTTTATAGGGTAATGGCATCAGGGGTCGGCATGGCATTTCGTTGAGTCCCAACTTTACTATTCATTTTTTATTTCCTTAAAAGGGTAACGCGCAGCGCGAAAAAAAAAGAGCGACACACGGTCGGTAAGCTTTGAAATTTTGCCCCCAACTTTTGAAATTGATTGATGGCTCCGTTCATTCAACAATCTAATTCGCGAAAATGTAGAGACCTCCCCGATAGTCCGGCATTAGGAGGCTGATTTACAGACAAACGAGTTGTTCCATTTTAATACGTGTATTTAAATTCAAATATTTATAGGACGCGCGAGAAATGGAAATGAGAAAGAAATATGCACGAGCTGGAAGGTAGACACCTGTCCAAGACTTAAAATCAGCTCTCGCATTACGTCCCGATGATGGACATTCCGGAAAGAAGTCATTTACCTACACGTTGCGTAACATATCACCCCTCTCTGTATTTATAACGCACACGCACTTCCAGGGCCTGCCATTATCAAGGGATCTCGCAACGCATTTAATTCCACTTTCAGGGAAAGTATCCCAGGTGTACTTTGCCGATCTTGTTAGTTTTGACACATGTTATGGAAGTTCCTATTGTCGGTACATTGAGAAATATTTATTTAGAATTAATTGATACGTATATTTTTATTCGTGCTATTTGCGAGTGCCCCCGCCCCCCTGTCCGATCCTAAGAAATAACTTTTTGCCATTATCTCGTAAACGAAATATCCTTGACCGGACCACCTGCAATTTCTTCAGTTTCAATCATAGCCGGTTGCGTACCACGAGCCACTTTCGCGCTCTTCAGATTTTGTGTCGAGAAAAGCCAGGGCATTTGGCTGAAACAGACGACTGACGGCCCACCCGAAATTTGAATATGATAAGTGTTCTTTGCACTGCACGCCAGAAGGCGAACAGCTCCTAGTAGTCCTGATTAAGTGTTTTTAAACCAGACTTCTACTGGGATAAAGCGTACGGAGGGATGCAGCTTCGCGTTAGGTTGTTCTAAAAAAGAATCGAGGACTTCCTTCGTTCGTTGTAAAAAGCAGAGTGTCCTTTTTGAGCCGCGCAAGGACTCGCGGTGCCTCAGAAAAATGTTGCCGCGTTGTGGAAGGGATACAAATTTTTTCTAACTTTTACGTGATTGGTTCGTTGGCGGAGATGCCCAAAAAAGTCGCCTCCCACGACTTCGGCAGCGAGGGTAGCAAAAGGGTAGCCAGGTCGAGGACGGCCTGACCATGCCTTTGTAAGATCACGTACCGTCCGAGGGTATTTTTTATGGTCTTGTCTACCCAGAATTTCGCGAAAGTTCGGTTCCTTCGCATAAAGGCAAACAACATTTGGCGGCCAAATGCACACCGTGAGAAAGCGGAGAAAGTCAAAATTCCCAGGATGGTACGAGGTCTCGTGAAGTTATAACTATGTACTCTAATTACTACACGCATTTTTCTTACGGACGTAACAATAAGCGCTATTGCGCTCTACGGCTTTTTTCGACACGTAATCGAAGAAGCGCGACGCGCTCTTTGGCGCTTTTCGATTCTGTTTTTTCAGAACGATCTGGTACGCAAACGGATAGATTCCAATAATATACGACATTTAATGCCGGGAAGGGAAAAGTGACATTCGTGCACTTTTCTTCATCTTGTAGGCGCCATCACTGATAATGTTATGCAACCCTCTCGTCAGCGTTGACGGAAAAGGATCGGCAGCTCGATAATCGCCGTGGCGTACTCCGGGGGCGCGGTTCGCCGAAGAGTCTCTTCTGGGAATCGCGTCGACGATTATGAACGATGCTTCGATCACCACTTGGGCAGCGGGTATCTCTCGAGGTTGGCACAGCTTCCCGGCAAATTGATCTCGAATCGCGGCCAGGAACTCGTTGAGCACGAACGCTACACGGCCACCGCGGAACCCGCGGCGCGAACGTCACGATCTCGAGGAGGACTACGACAGGGTCATTAATTCCAACGATTATCGTCATTCTCCTATTAGCTTACAGGGAACGCGCCATTCCGGACCGCGAAGGCCACCGATGCACTTCTACCCTCGCTAAATGCACCCCTTCGATGTACGAGGGCGACGTTTACCTCTAATCAGAGTATATACGACTTGGTGATATTCAAAGTTACACTATGACGTCGAAATGAATTAATCAAAGGAAATAAAACAATTTATGGCTCTTCTTCGGATGATGCCGATTTTATATATTTATTTGTTTTTATATATTTATATATATAACTATATAAAAACAAACAAACAACATAAATAGGCAAATATATGTAGTGTCAGTGCCCTGTGCGATCCAATAAAGTTAATAGAATAAAAAAAAGATGAAAGCGTTTAGCTATACGAATAGTTGTGTCGCCAATAAGGCAATAAAGATTAAGAATAAGACTAAATAGAAGTTTGAGTGAAATGTAATGTTTGTATGATTGTGGGGTGAAATGAGAAGTATTTACATTAAATGACAGCTCGATAGGTGATACCGTTTATGCGTGGTTGAGAGTTCGTGAAGTGCGAGCGGCCGTATGACTCAGTGAGTGAGAATTTTGACGCACAAAGAAATGTATTGATGAGGGTGGGAATGAGAGAGTAAGGAATATGAATTGAGTGAGAAAGAAATTAGAGTGAGGGTGGATGAGAACGATCGAATGGGAGTTAGTTCTGACTGAGGAGAGCTCGAGCGAAGTCGGAGGGAAAATCAAGTCCCTTTTTCTGAGATCTTTAAGATGTACTCTTCAATGTATTCAATTTCTTTATATTAATTTTTATATTAATAAATCAACCGTTCGTGTTAATCCTGACACTTGAAACTTGATCCTACATATATATATTATTTTGGTATCAAGAGTTAATTGAAGATGAGTCTGGTGGAAGATCGAGGACCGGTAAGAACCTTTTCCGATTTAGTTTTTGACTTTAAAGGCGGTGATCCTTGAAAATGAAAATCTGGCGATGGAATTGAAAATCAAAAGGCTGTTTTCGATTGCTCATACTCGTAAATGATTCTGAAAGGTTTTATTGTTGGTACTGAAGTGACGATTGCTTGCGTCCAGGACCTTCGAAATTGGTGTTTTTTAGAGAAATGCGTTTGGGTGAGAGTTACATTTTACGGAACTTTTAAATTCATCATTAGGATTAGAGGTGTATTGGGTTCGTAATGAACGGGATGAGGATTTCAGATTCTGCGATGAAAGTAACTGATAAATAATCTTCACCGATTATAAATAATGCAGTACCTGAATCTGGATGCTATTTAACTTTCTTTATTTAGAGATACGGAGCTTATGAATAGTTTTTATTACTCTCGTAGTTTTGGCTTTATTTCACCTCTGTTAGGTTGAAAACACGTTTGCTTCTCCGCAGACAAGAAAAACAGATGTACGAGTATTCCTACCTATTTGCAGATGCGAAAGAAGTACTGTAAAATGAAACTTACCTCTCATTATATGACAATGAAAACATTGCCCGTTAACAAAGCAGTATTAAGCTCTGTTACAATTGCTTATGGTGTAAATTTAATAAGTTTCGATAAAATATAAAAGATGTATTTGGACGATTATTAAAATAGAATGGACTCTAATTGTATTTTAAATAATAAATTACGTGCTCAGCAACATTGTGTACTAATACTTGCTAGAATGTTTTTCTGTATACTTTCATACATATGGTATGAAAGTGCGAAATCTGCGATATGTTGCCTCAAATAGATGTACGTATTTCAAAGTATGTTGGACCCTTACAATTATCATCGATAGTAATTAGAAATCGAGTTGCAAGGAATTAGGTTAGTAGGCAATTCGTTTCAACATTTTTATTTTAAAATTACTTTGCGAGTACATAATTGACAAACAAATCATTTACATGCGATACGGGGCTATAGATTTCGACGATTTTCGGTATTCCCTATTACACTGTACAACAGTCTGGAAACGGCAAGTTTTTTTTTCCGGGTCGTGCGAAAATCAGCGACCTGGCCGCACGTATGCTAAATGTAACGAGAGCATTACTGCCTTTTATCTGTACACGTTGTACCCCTGTTGTTTTAGCGGAACCTCCATGGAATTGGGATCAGTCGAAAGTAGTCGGGAATTCACTTCGATTAAACATTTGCAAGGGTGAAACGAGATCAACGCTGTTGTCAGTGTTCACTCATCTAGGGGCGTTTTATCGATGACGAAATCGGTAACAAATGTCGCCCCTGTCGGGCCGCACTGGAAACTGGACCGAAATGAAATGGGTTTCGCATGCTCCATGTTTAATTACTTTAACATCAATTTAATCATTTCTGGAATCAAACATCATAAATAGTGAAACTGATTATTTACAGACGAGGAAATACTACCATTTGATGCCGTACGGTATTTATCTGCAACAGATACTTTTTGGAATAAAGATATCGTGACAAGCAATAATTTAGCATTATTTACGGGACAAAATGGACGTTATTGTTTGCATATCAGCGTGTTTGGAAATAATTAAAATAAATAGAAGCGGGACATATTATCAATATTTCGTGTTTCGTTTGTTTCGTCAAGTAGCAGTATTCATTAATTTTGAGCGAGATATTAAAATAATTTCTGTAAAAAGAAGGAATGATATAAGCACATATTAATTTAGGCTTTTCTAATACAAGTAGCGGAGATTCAGTAGATATGACCTCGAATGTTCGAATATTACATACATGTACAAGCGTTGTTAATGAAATGACGAGGACTTATTAAATCGGATTTCTTAATTTGCATAGCATGCCTTTTTAAATTACTGCACGTCTTCAAATTTCTCCTAGAAGCGACTAAAAAGTAGAAGGAGAAAAGGAAACGAGCAGGCAAGGATAGCTATTTTCAGGGTAAATATTAAATCACGTCTTCCGTCTTGCATGGTCATTTCATTTCGTTCCCCTTTCCACTGCTAGAGTTAGGTAATCAGTACTTAGATTCATCAATATAAACATAAGGTTACACTTTTGTCTTATAAATTGTCAGGAGGTTCTATGGAAGCGCTTTTATAGTAGGTACTGCACTATCGTCGTTGCACTTTCTGGGTCTTTTAATTATTACATACGCATCCGTAATGATCTATGTTACAAATGTAAATTCTATAACGCGGAGACATAATTTCCAACAAAACATAATCTAGGTAACGCATCGTTTTCGTAGGGTTTATTTAAATACAACGTTCTCCGTGTTCCTTCAGTTCTTTTTTCATGAATTTCCAGGTTTAAATTTCCTAACTGTAAATGTCGAATGGGATCAACGACGGATATAAAAGGATACGAATCAATTATTAATAATATATCTATGACAATATTTTCTTACATTAATGTCCCTTTATTCGGCTATATAATTTCGTCGATGTTAGCAGACTAGTCGTAGGTGGACAGTTTTAAATACAAGTTCGGGGTCGGGCTGATTACACGGGGACAGCGATTAATTACACCGATATACTTATGTATACTATATATATATGTATGTATAATATGTATATACTCTTGCATGAGTGCATGCCGCTGTTTGCAATTATTGTACAATGTGCGATGCGCGACATCGCTTCTATGCGCACGTTTGCCTGCTTCGTGTTCGAGATCTGAAGAGCGATTTTTAATGTTTTGCGTTAATTATGCATTTCGGTGCATGCATTGACTGTAGTATCCGCTTTAAAGCTCCCATTATAAACGTCTTCAACGATATTTACAATTCCAATTTCTGGGGATATTTAATAGTGATTTGACACAACAGGTAATTCGTCCACTTCCTCGCGACGACGAAGACCCCGTATTTGATATTAAAATGCTATAAATTGTTCATTTATAAAATTAGCGCACTAAAGTTATTAATTTATTTGTACAACAATCAAGATACACTTAAAGAAGGGAGTTTAAATCGCTTCGTGTATGATAACGCAACTTTGAAGTCGAAAGTACAGAATATGTGCCGTATGAAAATGATTTGGTAATAAATCAAACATGTATACTGACAAGCTCCAGGGATAAAGGTACAACTTTTCGTTTTAAGTGCCTGAATATATTATCAGAATAGGTTTTTCATAAATAAGTCGTGGAATTTCAGCATTTGTCGATAAAAAGTCGTTTCTCAAGTCGGTACCTATTATCGTTCCTGATCAGTGTCACAACTTTCGTGTATATAAGATTTAATCCGACAATTTTTAAGTTAAGATTTGTCCGAGATAGGTTTTTCTACCAACAAACACGTTGAGATATGAAATAATGCTTAGAAAACGCAGAGTTTCGGGTTACCTCCAGGCATTTTAAAATTGCAAGTGTAATTCCAAATGTGAACAAACGTCTTTGCCTGATTCTCACCGAAAGGGTAATTCAGAAACAAAAGCTCTTTAAGCGAAAGATTTAATATCTAAAGATAAATCTGATTTCTAAAGTACTGTCGTGAACATAACTGACCATGTTAACGCGAGAATTGCAGGTCACATTTACTATAGCAAAGCAGACGCAGAAACACGCAATCGCTAATAAGAAAAATGAAGTCGACGAAGGCGGGCAAAGAGACGATCGTATTCACAAGAGGTATTTTTTACCAGACATCCTGGGACCGACTGAATATTTTATAAAAAGTGATATTCGGCTCTACGTAATCCTACGATCGATACAAAGTTCATTTTTTAAAATTCGGTTTCCAAGCATACTCGGCACAATCGATACCTTGATATTACCCCACGTCTGAACGTTGCTTTATCGGTTCTAACAAAAAATCTTTGAAAAATTTATAACATCGAACAATGGTAACAAACATTCGAAGCTTCGATCCGCCGACAATCCAAATCCTCACCAACCCACCAACCATAGTCATATAACACTAAAATAACGAAAAATATAACAAAAGTTAATCAAACCATACATTAATATCACATGATATCGAGTTATTACCATTCCGTAACGTTGTTACAAAGCTGTCAATATTTCAGTTAGATATTATTAAGATAACATGGTACCGATACCAGGATGTTACATTTCTCGATTCATAATACCGTTGTATAACTGCTCGGTAGATAGTGATATACATTTTACATACATGTAACCTGTATATTACATAGCATGTTACAGATATATGTATCGGTTACAGCGATGTCATGGAACTGTGTTTGGTGGGAGGTAACGCATCGGCCACATCCATTCTCTATTCTGCTGGGTTTTTTTTTTTATCAATTCCTTTGATCACTACATTTTATTTTTAAACACCTATGTATAAACATATCAGCAGCTCGCGTCGATCGGATCAGCCGAATTAAAATCGAGCACCGCGGGTGGATCGAATCGTGACCTCGTACTTGACTCTTCTCTATGTAAGACTGACAATGAGTATGACTCTCTTCTCGTATGACTTCTTACGACTCACAAGGAAATATTCCCAAGTGTCCGCCCTCGATCTTATTGATTTCCATATATGTTGAAGAACACAAAAATCTAAGAGACACGTGTTTTTTTATATCTGCAATGGTCCACATTTAAGGGGTGAAACAACCCCCCAAAGTTTGGCGAAAATTCAGTTTTTATAATAATTTTCGTAGAAGCAGTGGAGGGATTTCGACGAAACTTGGTATAAACGTATTCCGTATAAGGGCGGTGAAAACAATATTGTCCAGCAATGCTACACCCCCCCAAGGGGGTGAACTACTCTTCAGGCGACATTTTTTTATAATATCTAATAAACGAGCACTCCTACTTAAGTTCCACTTACGCGATGTGATTGCTCACAAAAAATGAAGAATCCGTGTTTTTTGCTTTTTACCAATAAACATTTACACATCGGTTGTAAACAATGAATGTAGGTGGTATACGGGTATATTCCGAGTAGCTTTATTGGGTTATATCGTGACCAATTCATTGTACATAAATCTTGTGAACGTGCTAATTCCTCAAAATGTCGTTGGTTTTCATAATATGCAATTATTTACGAATATCGCTAACTCTATTATCGTAAAAACAGTAAAAATCCAATTTTACCGTTTCACCAAGGAGATTGTATTACTAGTTGGAAACGGGTGATGACTGCGTCATCGGATCTGTTGCGAAACTATTTTAGTCTCTTAAACTTTTTTTTAAATTTATTTATAAATAATTGCATGCTATGAAAACCAAGGACATTTTGAGGAATAAGCACGTTCACAAGATTTATGTACAATGAATTGGTCACGATATAATCCAATATAGCTAGTCGAAATATACCCGTATACCACCTACATTCATTGTTTACAACCGATGTGTAAATGTTTATTGGCAAAAAGCAAAAAACACGTATTTCTTCATTTTTTGTGAGTAATCACATCGCGTAAGTGGGACTTAAGTAGGAATGCTTGTTTAATAGATATTACAAAAAAATGTCGCTTGAAGGGTAGTTCACCTCCTTGGGGGGGTGTAGCATTGCTGGACAATATTGTGTTTTCACCGTCCTTATACAGAATACGTTTATACCAAGTTTCGTCGAAATCCCTCCATTGCTTCTACGAAAATTGTTATAAAAATCGACTTTTCGCCAAACTTTGGGGGGTTGTTTCACCCCTTAAATGTGGAACATTGCAGATATACAAAAAACACGTGTCTCTTAGATTTTTGTGTTCTTCAACATATATGAAAATCAATAAGATCGGGGACGGACACTTGGGAATGTTTCCTTGTCAGCGAGACGGAGCGCCCTACTTTATATATCCGTTTCCTTTATCCAAGAAGGGCCCGAAATAAAATCGAGCATCGCGTATCAATTCGTCCAAACGATCGCGGCCGTTCCCGGAAGTAATTGCGAATCTCCCGCGGGTAATCGCGCCCGTTTATGCGAGCGCTTACGTGGAGTACTCTCTAAATCACGAGTCGAGGCGTCTCGTCGTCTGGCGAGGAACCCGAAGAGGGACTCGAGGAGCTCCCCGGTCTGCGCAGTATAAATTTACGAAGACTATCGTTTTCCGGTTTCACGGGCGGAGCTGTCCGTAGCGCGTCACATCCGGTTCTTCGACGGTGTGCAGACTATTCCGGGGAGCGTCGCAGAACTTTTCGGGAACGACGTCGTCTCGAACAACGACTTCGGAGGCTATCCCCGAGAATACAGATCAGACACTTATCCCGTGCGCTCTTTCTCTCCTTTCGAACGCGGATCGGACGTCCTCTAAGAATTCGCTAGAATGCGCCGTGCTGCTGATAACAGGACTCGATGTTACGATAACTTGTCTCTGAATCTGATTTTCGGCGCAAGTCGTGCCACGCGTCGGAGGAATTCCCGTCAAAAAGACAGTTTTAATATGTCATTCATAATGTCATTGTTAATTCAGTTCTGAAGTGTGGTCCTATAGTAGATATTGCACTTTAAGGTGAAGTGAAACACGTCGAGGAACTTGATCAACCTCGAATATGAGAGCTCGACGCCATTTTGGTTCTGGTCTGGACTGAGTTAATAAATTTGTTTGAAAAATCCAAATTTTGAATGTGTCAGGTCAATTCTTAGATGATCAGGAGTGATGTGTCAAAGTTTCGGACAGTTTGGTCTAATACCCTTAAAAAAAAGTGTTGTATTCGAATCGACTGATTTGAAGGGGGTTTCACTTCACCTTAAGGAGATATGAAAATGGTACTCGAGGGGTCAATTGTTTATGAAACTTTTTTCGGAATGGGGTATACTCAATTGGTTGAGATTTTCTCCCGCGAATGTGCAAGCCCCGAGGAAAGTCCTGGCACTCGTGAAATTCTGAGTTTCTTATTATGGTTTATAAACATTTTTTCTTTTTTCCTTGTAGAAGGGAAATTTTATGAACGTTAGGACCTTCCTTAGGGCGTCCATGTACGCCTGGGAAAAAGTCAAACGTTTCGGTACAACCAGTTTGGGCAAGTGTTTCATAAACGGGACTGCTCAACTTTTAAATCACCTCAATCGTTTTGTTTTTCATTATCGATTAAAATGTACGCCCCGTCGTTTTCCGCTGACGTCGAAAATAATAAAAGTAAAATTTGTCGTGAAAGTGCGCATGCGGATATTTAAAAGTTAAATGAATAGAAATGTATGCACTCGTTATTTCGGTGGCTTAAGTTAATTTCGGTTAGTGGATAACTTTCAATGTGTCGTCGTTTGGCTAAGTACGTGAACATGCAGATGTATGTGTACCGTAAAACCGGGTTGCTGTGGAGTACTTACACCACATTTCGCGGAATTTCATACGTTTCGCTTTGAGATGATTTAATTCGCTTATCCGTACGTATTAATGCAGAGCTTCTCATTGAGAGGGGTCAACAAAAGTAAATTAACACTTTTAATGGAAGTTTCATTAAAGTTTCCACGGTTCTCGTAAAAAGAGCCTCCTAATCACTCGGGATCGTCATTACTACCAGTGTATGAGCAAAATGGCATTTAATGTAGGTATAACTCCCGTATTTAATTCCTTTGTACCAGAGAAATGGAAATTATAATAATCTAATAATATGGAAATGGAAGTATCCGATTTTCTTAAAATGGATTCTCGTGCAGATTAATCCGTGTACGGGGAGCCATAGCGACCTGTGTTATATACAATATTATCGAGCTGTTTAATGAGTACTTCAATTGTAAAAGTACTAGAGGTTTTCCATCTGAGCTCGTGCAAAGTATTGGCCGTAGATTGTAGTGCTTAACCTCGGAAATTGCTCAGGTTTACAAGGCTAGCGTGAGGTTAAAATATGCCAGGCGAAAGGGTAAAAGCAATGTTACAACCCTCAATATATAGCTAAATTAAATAAAAATCATAGTGTAAGCCCTTGTTTTGTCTCATTACCGAATAACGTTAAATGTTTCTACGCGTATAAAAACACCGAATTAAAATGTTTTAAGTAAACAAAGCCCCTTTGAATTTTAAACTTTGGTTTCCAATATAACATTCTATATAGACGAATATCCCACTGGATGTAGACTGAAAGTAATTTGCAAACAGAGAAGACTATCTAAAGAGAAGTTGTTCGCGTGCCGATTTCATGATGCCTGTCACTGTCACTCGTGTCATGCTGGAAACTAAATCACTCAATGCACAATGGAATTTAATTATTCCCCGACCTGGCACAATAAAGTACGATCACGGTTAAGAGACCTGCAGAGTAAACATTGAAACGCATTCCTTAGGATGCATCGTTTTCCTTGACAATTTCCTTTACAAAAAGTGAAAACAACAACTTGACGAAGCTCTCGCGATTTACGTTATTTATACAAATTATGGAGTTTTTAATGTAACCGGCATTGATGCCATATTAAAATGAAAAAGATATCCGGAAACGTTCCCGAATTACAACGTGCAATTTTTTATTCTCTTGTTGCAGTGATTTGGTGTTTTAACGTTCCTTTTCCTCAATCTACTAGGGTGAAGTTGAGATAGGGGGAGATTGCGTGGGATAAGGGAGAGTTATGTGGGATGCAGTAGAACATTATGTGGAATAGGATGAGCCCGGGTAAGATGGAGCAAACTTGCGTGGATGGTGGAATAAGGTTATGTCGAACTGGTCAAGGTCATGCGGAAGAGGGAGTAACGTTATGTGGAGTACTCTAAGGTTGCGCGGGTCAGGATGCCATGAGATCATTTGGACCACGATCATGGATCATGATTAGGCGGGCCAAGGCAAAAATACGTGAGGTAGGTTATGGTACCTACCATATTCTGTATAATTTCAACCTTGAAAACATACATTTTGGAGAGTCATGATCTGTGAGGTAGGTTATGGTTAACCCTTTCGTTACCTTGAACGAGATATCTCGCGACCCAATACTGGCCGATTAACGCTTTTGACGAGATATCTCGCGACCCGATACTGGCCGATCAACGCTTTTGACGAGATATCTCGCGATCCGGTAGTAGCTGTATTTATTTCTTCCTTTTAGCTATACGAATAGAATTAGTTATAAAATATATTCATCTAGAATGTCAAAATATTGGTGCTAGAAAGCTAGATTATCGTCAAAAGCGTTAATCCGCTACTACCGGATCGCGAGATATCTCGTCAAAAGCGTTGATCGGCTACTACCGGGTCGCGAGATATCTCGTCAAAAGCGTTGATCGGCCAGTATCGGGTCGCGACATATCTCGTCAAAAGCGTTAATCGGCCAGTATTGGGTCGCGAGATATCTCGTCCAAGGTAACGAAAGGGTTAAGGGCGTTCACCACTCCAGCAATTTAGCAGGGCCTCACGGTGATAACGATTTTGAGCGTATTTCTCAACCGATCGAGTTCAACGAGTGCTCGTTTTAAATATAAAATGTTGACGTGTGTTTATATGGGAGCGATTTTAGATTAAGCAACTCCTTCCTAATTAATAGAGCATGCAAATTACGTCGGTGAATTTTTTGATCTGAAAGTGACCACTTATCAAAAACCGCTGCAATAAAGACACACGTTAACGTTTTATATTTAAAATGAGCACTCGTTGAGCTCAATTGGTTAAGAAATACGTTCGGAATCGATGTTCCCGTGAGGTCCTGCAAAATCGCTGCAGTGATGAGCGCCCTTAAATGGAATAGGGCAATGGTTATGTGGGCTAATATAAAAATACGGCGAATAGGTCAAAATTATTCGGGTTGGAGAACCAAATTCTTTGGGATTAGTTATGGTTATGTGGGATAGGTCACGGTTATGCACATCAAACTTGCGGGTCAAAGTACGTTTATGTGAGGTAGGTCATGGTTCTAAGGGCTAAGGTACGTTTACACGAGGTAGGTCAAGATTATGGTGAGAATTGATGCAGCATTACTTCGTTTGTCCTTTTTTAAGATAACATTGCAGACATTATCTGTATAAATAAGAAAAAGGAGAAAAAAAACCGTTTTATCTGAACTGTAAATTATGAATAAATATATTGTGAGTGAAGAAACATTTGAAAACGCTTTCTATAGCTCTATCACAGAAATAATATTGTTATGAGAATATTTCTAAACAATCAATTGGCCTATTTAAAATGTACTTTCCAAAATTTCGGCGCCTTTAATTATTCCTTTTTAGCTGATGTTATTTCTTTTTCATTGGTAGCTATATTCAACGGTTCAATAATCTCAACTGTATTAATAACAAACTCTATATGCCAAACAAAATGTAATTACGTGAATTTTATTTTAATCAATTTTTTCCCCCTGTCAATTTATTTTTACTTATGAATTTATTCAAACACGAGGAAAGAGACCTCGGATTAAATTAGATATATAAATTTGAGCGAAACTTCCCATCGAAATCTGTTATATACGAAGTAGTACAATTGTTTTTACTGTATAACGTTTAAAAAGGTTGGATGAGTTTTTGGCAGTGTTCGATTTTGGATAAGTGGCGTAAGTTAACAATTAAATAGTCACTGTAGTAAAAAGAGTAACGTTCCGACATTCGATTTGTCATTCAACACTAATTTTCAAATCGCGTCATTTAATTCTTGTTCTACTCAAGATTAACATTTTCCGCAAAACGTCATAGGGGTGTCTATCTACATAATTTCTACACCAAATGCTATCGGTTCCACAAATCAGCAACATTTATTTCTGAACCAAGTATATAAACTCTTACTTTCACCCTTACTTAACCCTTTCGATCGTTAAATAATTCAATTCGCAAGTGTTCAATTATTTCCCATTTGACATAAGTAATCCCCAGTAAAAACGCTCAATAATGTTTACATACCCTAAATGTATAACCCCATAACCAAATGAATGATTTCGCTCGCTTCTCAGAATGCTCAGCGGAAAATAATGGAAACCACGAACGAGTAAGCGTCTCTTCCTTTACTTTATGCCGTCTGCATACAACGGGATGAGGCAAATACAAGTTAAACGTCTTGATAAAAGATCAAGCCGATTCCGCGATTGCAGTTTCCGTCACGTAGGAGGGACATAATTTCCGCATCGTTTCTGGGGTAAAAACAGAGAAACGAAAGAATTTCGTCCAAGGGGTTGGGAGCGGCGATATACGCGCGGAAAAGTATTACTCAAACAATGGATAACGAGCAGTCCGCGTTAACGGTTCGATTACATAAGGGCGAAACTTCCGCGGAGGTGGAAATAAAACGATCCTGCCGAACATCGGTTGCAACTTTGTTATAACTTCGCTTCAACAATCGAATAATTAACAGCAACCCCACGTAATTCATTGAAAAAGTTCAACTCCCGTTGGACGGCGGTGGGCGCGGGAGGGGCGATAAAAGCGGAGGGCTAGAGGAGGAGGCGTGCAATTACTTAATTATTCCGTTGTACCGCGGGACTCGCTGGAAATCCGCTGCTATATGCCCGTGAAGTGGCGAGCACGGGGTTTTCGAATTTACGGACTAAGTGGAAAAACAAAACGACGGCCCCGGGAACCACCCCCTTTCGACCAAGAACCGTTTAGCATAGAGTTGTAGCGTAATTTTCATGTTTGAATATTCGCGCAATCGCATGTAACCGATCTGTCAGGCCTCTACCGGGTTGTCCGAGTAATCTCTCCGGTGGTACGATTTCGGTGGTATCGGAAGGCCAGCGTTAGAGTTCTAAATCCAGTAAGTTACGTCAGAAACGAAGAGAAATTCCCGGTAACTTATCGGTCATTTCTCCAAAGCCTTTTTTATCGAGAAATTATGAGAATTTGAATTTTTCAACAGAGCGAACGAGAGGTTTCGATTAGCTATAGAGAAACATCGTAGAGGGGAATTTCCGCAATCAAAACCTCCCACTCGCTTCGTCGCAGAACGAAATATCAATTCATTTGAAACAAATCGCATGGAATTTTCCGTGAAGTTGTACATACGTGAATATTTTTAGCTGGAGGTAAATACGACCCTATAATAAATATTTTCTAATAGTAATTATTACTCTTTAGCTTAAACTTTGAAGTTGATTGAAAAAAAAAATGTTATTTAAACGAAGAAACCTAAAGTATAAATAACAAAGTTAACGTTCGTTTAAATTCTCAATGTTCCCGGTAACTTACGGTATGTTTCACAGTTACCTTCTCCAATTTAATGTTACCGAGAATTTTCGAACTCTAGCCAGCGTTCGCTCTCTCTACCGACAACCTTCGTCGGGTGCGCATCGTTAGGAAGGACTGAGCAGTCCAAGGGTTCCAGGATGGATCATAAGAGAGGAACGTTTGTTGCTGCCCATACGTGACCACCCTTTCATCCTCCTGCGACGGGATACACAACCTTCTCGCCCGTATCGAGTGCAGTGAATCCCTTGGATTGAGGCCAGTCAAATTTAGAGAGACTTATATTTTCTGATTCGTAAAATTCTAATTTAAGTGAGCGTCTGTATTTCGCTAGCCCTATCGTATATTCGTTTATTTCGTTTCGCGACTGTTAAGAGGATTAGTAAAGAAAGACAGAGTTAGAAAATAACATTACAGAGTTGCCAACGGAATGAGGATGTAGACAAGGTGGGCGGCTCTTTGTCGTTATATCTCGTCGATCGTGTTAGAGAAAAGAACCAGGTTTCCACCGATCCTCGGAATTTCATAAATAGATCGCGTTTGGTCTATTAAGTACCTTGTGGATTGCTGAAATTGCGTGGCCATTGTAATGTCTGTCTTTTGAAGCATGGAAGGATATATCCGATAAGCTACTGATTCAATTTTTTAATAAACGAAGTTTGGATAAATGAAAATAATATATTTAAGCATGGACTGTTATTGCTCTTGTCTTTTTATAAGGAAGAGATTGAATACTCGAATTAACTCATTTATTTATTCTGAAATTTAAATTTTCGTCCGTGAATTTATCGGAAAAACGTACGACCGCGATTTTGGGTGCTTTAATTCCCGCGAGCCTTCCGAACGGAAAAAGTTAGGCGAGGATTAATGCAATTACGGTATCGGATTTACTGGAATTAGGGGTTGAAAATTTTAATTCCGTTTTTATCGAATTTTAAGTGAAGTCGAGCGTGCCGATTAGGCCCGACAGCTTTAACATCGTAAATTTTGCCTCGAAAGAGACCGAGTCTTGACGGCACGTGAAAGCCGACATGAAATATGGTAACTATCTTTGCCCACGTTATGTTTGGGTATAAAAATAGTTAATAAATAGCAAAAGTGGGTAAATCGGGGGAACCGTTTTCGTCGACACTGCACGGATACTAAACGGTCCGAACTGGGATGGAGTGAAATTCAGTCTGGACCAGTGAGCGCTTTTAAGCAGACCCACTAGAAACTTTTAAGAGCCACCACTTAGGCTGACTGCACACAGAGTTCAGTTGAATTAATTTCCTCTTGACAGAGCTCGAGAATCTAACTGTAGAGCTTATTCCTAAAACCCTTTAATTCATCCTTCGAGAAGTATCACATAATGCAACGGTCACGTTTTAAAGCCCTTCTCGACATTAACTAATTTTTGCTATCACTTTCTCACAAATTAACAGCGCTTCACAATTTTAAATATTTTAAAAACGTTTCATACCCCAGGGTTTTAGTAATTCCACCGCAGGTTTCAACACTTTCAGGCCTAACGATTAGTTATACAGAATTCATCCTTCTACAAATCATTTTTAATTTATTTATTCGTTACAATAATTGAACTTCAATCGAGAACAGAAAACATTTGCTATCATACAATTTTGGCAATAACACGTAACAATTTAATTCAAGAGGTCATCTTGACATGATTAAAATTTATTAATCTCTAAAAAACGGAAAGGAATATACCCGATGAAAGTATCGATATCGAATGTTTACCGACACGTTCGGTTCGATTGATTGGCGAGCGCGTATGTGAACTTGCATCGCCCGATATGAGACATGGATATGCTTGTGTTTCCATAATTGCTTTAACATTTGCAAGTACATGGGGAGCTTCTAAATTGTCTTCCGCATGTCTCCATGATATAAGTAAAGGCTGGCCTAAAATGTATGCACATTAACACGTACGAAACAATTTCTTAACGTGAAAATGACGTATTTAATACGCGAACGACGATCTACAATGTTTCGGGTAGATATCAAAAATTGTTCCACGAATCAAGATCAAAAGCATAGTTTCTTTTAAATATTTGCTTATATACGTAACAAAGTCAACTCGTGTTCATGTTTAATACGAATTTTAGGGCAACCTGTGCAATAAGTCTTTACTTGATATGACGGTCAAATACGGCGATGAAAGAGCGAAGGTTCATGTTTCAAATTCATGTTCTGAACAAGAACATCCGCTTAGGGCACATGAAAGATCCATTCGTAGGGTCTTTCAAACGTTTCTTCTCCCTAAGTCACATTTTTGCGTTTACTTTCGATTTCTTTTAGGTTCCTTTCGTTCTATCTGCGGATATGGGACTGAACAGGCACACTTGGGTACAATTTCACTCCTCGATAAACTTGTAACGAATATACAATTTCGAGGCCTTCACGTTGCGCCCGGGATTACTTATTGCGGAAAAACAGTCAAAAGAGTGAGTATTTACTTACGAGTAATCGCAGGAACTCGAGCTTCGAGTACTCGTCTTGCTTGAAGCGCTCTCTGCGTCTACGCCTTTTCTGCCTGCCATCGCGCATTACTTATTTACATCTCTCTCCATCTCGCAGTTCATGAACTCGGTACACGTAGCGGCGATCTTCGCGAGGAACGAACCTCGATCGAGAGCACGAGTCGAAAGGAGACCCGATCTCGGGAGCTCAATTTCGTTCAGGCTCCCAAAAAGAGCCCCTTTCGGGAGCTCATAGCTCCGATGGGACATCCAGACGCCGTCGAATTCGCCGTCTCCGTAGACTCGGTTCACGAAAAAGAAAGAAAATCACTTGGTAGCGGGACTGATCCAGCCGAAGTGGGAACGAACGCTAGGAACGACTATTGTACACGAGGACTGACCACTGTGCCGATGGCAAAGACCGTGGGCCAAGGATCCCTCGTTTCCCTTCCACCAATTCCGGTGGTCAGACATTTACCGGACACCCTATCCGCGATCGTTGATCACCGATGTTTACTTACAAAAGTTCGGTTAATACCGAGAAAAAGAATTACATCTCCGGTAACTCCTATTCCCTGCACCGTTGCAGCGGGTAATTTGTGGGGAAATGGGACAAAGTAAAGGGAGACGCTGAATGGTAGTGTATATACACGTAGGAAGTGCATTCACTAGAGGGTCGGAAGAAGTCTAGTTGTTCGCTGTTCGTTTCCGATCAGTTCCGGGGAGTACATCAACGTCGTTTCAGCGTTCCGCGCCTTTCCCAATTCAGCTGCCGCAATTAAGCCGAGGGAACGGTATACATATGTACAACAGTAAAGCGTAGTTATAGCTGTAGCTATAGCTGTCACGAGGAGCACCGTTCCTCGAGCATGTCCGTCTTCGAAGTTGTTTGGCCCCGCGAGGCTGAAATGGGCATCTCGGACTCTCGAAGCTGACCGCTGGGATAACCAGAACTCCGGATCATTGTCATTTTCTATCTGGGCCAATTTAGAAAGTTCCAACAGAAATCAGTGTTTAGCTTTCATCGTCCTTTCCTTAACGGGGGTCCATTTGGATTCACTTCAAGAGGTGCAGACTTCCCGTTACCGATCGAACGAGCTTCTCGTTGGAGAACGTCATCGCCTACTATCCGGTCTCTTTGGAAAGATTTCGAAGGATCTCGTCCCGAGACTATGACCGATAAGCTTCGATGTAGGAAGTCCAGTCAAGGCGATGAACGTCCACTTCCTGCAGGTCTATCGGACACACCTTAGGACCAGTTTTCGAGCCAAGATCTGGAATCCTGTTCTGGTACCGAGTCCAGGATTCAAGCCCAGGAGCCGACGTCTGTTCTCCAGGGTGCCAGAGTCCAAGTCGCCGAGGTCGACTCCACGGATCGCGAATATGCTACTCTTTTGTTCGAGGTGCTCAGGTCGGCCAGTACTTACGAGTACACGGTTAGGCGATAGGACCCCAGAAGCAGGATGCAGATGACGAAAGGCTGCGTCCTGTCTAACGATATCCCCGTTGCAGCCGAGGTGTCCCTATCGTGGGGCGTCTGCGGGGTCGATCCCGTTTCTCTCAGGGGACCCTGGTACACGTGGTTCAACCTGTGACCATGATCCCGGTCGCCGTTCTCCATTGCGTCGTCTCCGCCATTTCGACTGCCATCTTTCTTTGATTGCTTCGGTAAGTCCATATCTGCGAACAAACAAGAGGAGCGGATTTTGCCTGAGTACTCCCTAGAGAATGTATAGATGCAAGGGATGAAAGAGCAGTTGCAAGGAGAACGGTGCTCCTATGGTACACTCTGCTTCGGGACTTTGGTATCGAATATTGTCTTTTTAGATATTCGTTCTCAATGCTAAGGAGGTAGACATACGTAAATATATAAACCATTCACGTTGCAATGCACCGTGCTATTCCTTGTAATCGGAGTGAAGGCTACTTCTCCATTTCCCTCCTTTCTAGGACGTTGAGCGAATGGGCAAGTGCGGTTATTCCATTTCCATGATTTCATTATCTATGCTTTTGTTAATAGCAGAATATTGAATAATCGTATATGGCGAAGTGACACATGTATGCATTTACAACGTTAGAATTACTCGAGAATGAAGGATGCTTTTTTTTTTTATTCGCGTCGTTTAGTGGCAGGGAAAACTTCATTATTTAACTTCGACGGTTTTATCTGCTAGTTTTCTGTTAATAAAGGAAATACATAGAACAACTGTATAGGATATGATATATAAGTGTATGTGTTTATAGCGTTAGAAATACTCGAGTTTTCCCAACAACCCTTCAAGTGTCACCCGTGTCGGAGTGATCGAGGGCCTCGAAGAGGGTCACGCTTTAACGGGGACCGAAAAAGAATTTAAGGAGAGCAGAAAATAGCCGTCCAAGAGAGATGTCCAGAGATAACTTGGCCGGAGAGGTATTTTCGTCGCAACCCATATCCGAAAGTGTGCCGCGTTATCCGCGATATCCACTCGTCATCCGTTCGAGATCCACTCGCTTGGGGCACCGCAACAAAGGGTAGTCATAAGCTCAGAGAAAAGTTATAAAAAGTATTCTTTACACAGCAGAACATAATAGAAATTACTTCATGTAAATTAAATGAATTTTTGTCGCAACCCATATTCCGCGTTATCCGCGATATCCACTCGTCATCCGTTCGAGATCCACTCGCTTGGGGCACCGCAACAAAGGGTAGTCATAAGCTCAGAGAAAAGTTATATAAAGTATTCTTTACACAGTAGAACATAACAGAAATTATTTCATGTAAATTAAATGAATTTTCGTTGCAACCCATATCCGAAAGTGTGCCACGTTATCCGCGATATCCACTCGTCGTCCGTTCGAGATCCACTCGCTTGGGGCACCGCAACAAAGGGTAGTCATAAGCTCAGAGAAAAGTTATAAAAAGTATTCTTTACACAGCAGAACATAACAGAAATTATTTCATGTAAATTAAATGAATTTTCGTTGCAACCCATATCCGAAAGTGTGCCGCGTTATCCGCGATATCCACTCGTCATCCGTTCGAGATCCACTCGCTTGGGGCACCGCAACAAAGGGTAGTCATAAGCTCAGAGAAAAGTTATAAAAATTATTCTTTACACAGCAGAACATAACAGAAATTATTTCATGTAAATTAAATGAGTTTGTTAATAATCTTGCTGATGTCACTCGGTGAAAAGTTAATTTATAGAGATCATATGATTGCTTATCCAAGGTAATTGTTTCAGGGCGACTTAGAAGATCTATTTATTTCACTACTATTGCAAAGCTAAAACAACGGACAGGCACAGTCACGACAAGATTATTTATACCTCGGTCCATTAAACAGCCATTCAAAACAACTGCTTTTAATCCTTTCGTGCTGGCATACGTGTGCGCGGATGCATTTTCTGTATACGGAGAAGTCGCTGTGAGTGCCCATTTCGTAGACAGAATCAAATATGCGCTCGTAATCATGAAAGTGATCTAAGCCATTTTTTTATTTTATGAAAACCTAAATTCGTATTATTGTAATTAATGTATGGAACATAACATGTACGGTAAATTAATTTTTTCAATTTTTTACTTAGATCGCTTATAATTGTAACGATGTAAAAGAGCCGTCGGCTCTATTTTTGCTACAGAAAAAATTACATTCACCTGACGTTTATTTCACGTCCAGGTTGATATTTCTTTGACGTTTCTTTGACGATACTAACGCGGACATACGATATTAGCGTCCACTTTATCTCAACTGAACGTATGAAAATTCGTTGATTTGACGTTACAAACCCAATAATGTTACTCAAATGCTACAAAAATGCGTGAATTTGACGTAAATTTTATGTTTATGCTCCGTTGGAGGACTAACGCCGGTGATATGATCGAGAGCTTGATACATGGATGCCGACTACATTCAACACCCGGATCCAGAGTCCTTCTCCCGGGTGCCGGCTGAAATCGACGTTAGGAACAAAAGGTTTAAGGTGCAGAAACGAAAATACCGCAACAACCCTTCGAACGTCACTCGATGTGGAGTCGGTGATCGGAAGCTCCAGGAAGCTCCTGGAAGCTCCGCTTTTGAGGGGGGTCGGTTTTCAAGGAGAGCAGAAAATTGCCCGTCCAACAGGGATGACCGAGGATAACGCGGCACGGACGAGGCATTTCGGTCACGGCGGATCCGCGGCGCGCTATCCGCTCGCTATCGACGCTATCTGGGCGCCGTGACGACGGGTGGATATAGGCGTTTTTTCCTCTCGGCGAGCCCTGTCCCGTGACAGGGATTCACGGGCGTTTTCACGCTCGACGACGCGCTGCAGGCAAGAATTTCTCTTTGACGAGGAATCCGCCCGGTGGATCCAATTTATCGTGTATCCCCGCAAATCGGGACGTTATAGAAGAGCGAGGGTGCGCCGTGTCGGGGGCTGGGACGAGCCAAGGGAGGTCGGGAGGCGTGCGCCGAGCAAACGAGAGAATCTGCGGCAGCTCGCCGAAATAGCAGTTTAGCACTGATAACACTTGGCGGACTTTTATCGATCATGTCTGGCAACAGATGGCTCACCCAATTCCTGTCCCGCCACCTTTTGTCCGGTCTGGCTGCCTGATAAACGATAACTAATACGCCGGGATATTGTTTCGCGAAGGCCGGGACCCTCCTCCACTCTTGGACCGGGGTTGGCTTCCTTTCCGGCCAAAGTGCATCCTGACTTCTCCTGCACCTCGTTGCGGCCTCCCACGATCGGGAAATCGAACGCCCAACGACCCATCGGGAGTTTCCCACTTATGGGGGGGACAAAAGGAAGCTGGAGCCAGCGGCCGGTCCCGAAATGAGTTGGTCTTGCGAGGAGGTGTTCTTTACAATTTTCCCATTTTAAAAGACACACAAGGGACATAAAATGACAAGGAAGAACTCTTTATCATCCGTCCTGATTTATCAGAACCGACTGGCGGACTTTTCCTCGGTCCGTATATTTGTGAACATCGCAGAGTTCGCTCTTTTGCTCCCACAAATTCTGGCGTCACCGATCTTGCTCGTACAGTCCTTGGACACCTTATCGGCAAGCATGCACCGTATTGAACATGTTTTCTTCTTAAACCATAGATATCTAGATCTCGCATTGCAGTGGAAGGAGTAAACTCGAATGTATGTACCACGTGATCCGACCGCTCACCCACACAGATAAAGCCATTTTTGTTCCTGAAACTTTAGAAGTGGGTGGTCCAATGCGAGGTCTAGATACATATATATCGTCTAAGGTTTTCTCTGCCTTTCGGTATGATCTCTTGATTCTGGATTCTTATTTTCTAAGAATCGTCGAATTTCCTTTTCCTCACTTCTTCGTGAGTGATAGTTCGACTCAGGACCTTTAAACTTGGGAGCTGGACGAGCCCTTTTCACCGAGTGTCGCTTATGGGTTCGGCTTGCATAGGTTCTTCCCTATTGTTGTCCGATGCTCGCCTCCTTTCGTCGTGCTCCCATGCTCCGTTTCTACCTCCGGTTCAACGGTTAATCCCTCGGCCTTATCGGATCGCGTGACTTTCGAACGTGGCTTTCAGGCCTCGCTTAACCCCGGGTCGAGATACGAGACAAGAGGCCCCGGTTACGCCGGAAAATTTCGCCGATTAGCGTCGACTTGCCGACTGGCCGAGCACTCGCGAATCTGCGTACGTGCATGCACGTGCATGGATTTACCTTTCGTCCCGTGTGGATGAAAGAAAGCGAAGGGAGTTCTCGACCGAAAGGATAACGAGACGAGAGGAACCACTTGCCTCAGGAAATGCAATCCATTAGACTGCGCCTACTTCCGGACTCTTTTCGGGTGAACTCCACTCCGAAACGGCGAAAACTCCTTTTATATGAAAGTACGCAAAAGGTTAGATTCTTGGAGACGTTTCGGGTACCGACCTGAAAAATCTTCAGTTTTTATTGAACGAGCGTGAAACTTCTATCTTTGGCGTATGGGAAATATATGGACTGTATGTAATGTTGGGGACACTTTCTCCACGACTCTTGTATGCGTAGAATTCCTCAAAGAAGCGAGTACATATTTAAAATTACAGAAAAACGTCCTGCCAGTGTTTCTGTCAAATTGTACCGCATTCTTTTAGTTCTCGGCTTTGATGTATTCTTGATCACTTGAATTTGAATGGATTTCTTTTCAATTTATTAAAATATTCCCTGACGGTACAGCTGGATTGGATAGGAATGCATCAATATCTTCATATTTCTCTGTTTAGAAATGCTTCACCAGGTGTATGATTTGATCCCTGAATTCTCTGTTATACGCGTGAACGAGCAGAATCATTAAACTATCCGTACCATTCATCATTTCCTCTTCGAGCCGTTCGACGCGGTAATACAGAACGTGACGTTTTAATTAAAAATGTATCGAAACCTCGAAACAAAAATGGGGAAATCGTATATTTCGACATATTTCGTGCATACTTCGAATTGCTCGAAGTATTTCAAAAGAGGTTTTTGGATGTTCGGCGGTTCGCACAAATTTTAATAACTGGCGCGTCTGCTATATTAAATTTCCGATCGCAGGAATTTTAAATTCAAAGTAAACGACTCGCACGTCAAACTTTGTACAATTTAGCAAGTAATTGCAAATTCTACACGGTTTTAGAAAACTTTCGCTAACAGTTTTGAATTTCACACATCTTTATTTATCGTATTCGATAAATCCGTGCATGATATAAATGTACACAATGTACACCTATGTACACTTTTTACATAATATTTATATTATAAGTGATGCTTTAGAGAGACATATTGAAGTCCAGCACTAAATAAAAGACTCAATAAAGAACAGATAAAAAAGAACATTTGCACTTAAGGGGTCGTAGAAGTCGCGTTACATAGGACGGATCGCAAACGGATTGTAAACGGGTTACAACCAAGTTACAACCCAGTTAATCGATTTTCTCCGAGCGGGTGACCGAAGCGTAAACGAGTGCATGTAAACGGATTTCGAAATATCCGTTTTTATCGGATTTCTATCCCAGTACTAAAACCTTCATTGGATCTCGCAATTAACATATCTAGTTAATTCACAGGAAAATACTGTTGCTGTAAAGGACTTCAATGGGAGCACTCAGAATTTCGCTCCAACATGTAAATTTCGTTACGTTAAACAATTTCATTTACGAATCAAAAAAGTTGTTCCAGTTTTCAACTTTTCACATCCACCATCGTTTTGAAAATATGAGCCTTTTGGCCACTATATACCATTCCTCTAGTAGAACGTCACTGCAAACGCGAATGGTTAAAAAGTATTCTTTGAGGTGATATTTTTCATTGCACATTTACCGAATTGACCGCGATACAAGAAACGTTTATTAGGAAACATATTTTCCCGTAACATGGCGTTTTATTATGCAGTTATGTAATTCATAAGGATTGCAGAAATAGTTTAGTGCATTTCCTATGGAAATAGATCAAATCTGATTTATTTATAAATCGTAACAAAGTACTCACCGTAAAGTCGTATGTTGCCTTCGGCTTCGCCTATGGAGTTTTTCGAAATGCACTTGTAGCCCCCCAAGTCGTGAGAGTGGAAGTTCCTAATGATCAGGCACATCTCCACGCTGTAGGACGATTTCGTCACTTCCTTCATGTAGTACTTGTCATTGCTGATGATCATCTCTCCTGGAAAAAAGGAACACCTCGCAAGACGTGTGGTTTACTATACCCCATCAAGAAATGGAATGGTTTCAAGACTCTCATCTCACTGTAAGCACCTGACTCGCGTGTCCAATAGTTGATGGCCTTGGGAGATGCCTCCACTTTGCAGACCAAGCTAACGTTTGTTTTCGTTGGGGCCCCTACCAGTTGATTCGGCACTTCGATCATCGGATGAACTGCAATGTTACCAAAAAAGTGTCTTCATAAGTTCTTCAATGAAATGTCAATGCGACCTGCAGAAGAGATGGGCGTAAAACCTTCAGCGGAAAGAAAAATTGCGTGTGAAGTAGCTTTATGGGTCATCGATGCTTCAAGATCTCCGTTAGAAATGTGTATTGTTAGGCCAAGTAAAAATGTGATATTAATGGGACGGCATAGGTATCCTGGATCTGAAAAAATGTGTGTGGAAAACCGCGCGACAGAAGTGAAACTTTTCTGGCTGCTTCGCGGATAGAGGGATTGGGATATTCTATTTACTTATTTTTTAAAATTATTCAAATAATCGGTTTAAGAAACAAGAATCGAATTTTATGTATACCTTCGTGTGCTCGTACTCTAAAAATAGTACAATAGATTTATGGTAACTACAGTATATGATAATTTTGAATTAAATATGCTCGATAAATCTGGAAAATACTGCGGCAATTGTAGTTCAAGATCTTATTCGATTCAGTCTCGACACCCGGAGTTGCTGGATTATGATTTTGTGGCATTTCATCATTGTCAACTTGATTTTATCCTTAGCACGCCTAAAGAAGTTTCATTTCAATAAATAACAATTCTGCTTCAAGTCTTCGGTAGGAATATTTCGTACTAATGGTTGAGCTTCCTTTCATTTAAAGGTATTCGTTTTTTTGTCATGTCAGCACTCCCGCTTTTGGAAAATACTAGTTTCACGTCCAACCATCCAACTTCCGCTCGATGTCCTATCCCCCAAAAATACGATGAAGCAATTAAAACTTTCTAGCCGCGGTGTTAAAACCGGACTGGAAATATAAATCAATCCTCCGCGCCGCGACGCCTCGTTGGCGTCCTAGAAGCGGCCATATTTATGCATCGACGCTCCCACGTGTACCTACGTGAGGTAAACTTAAAGAAATGCAATTTCGCATATCGGTGCACCCCTTACGAAACTTCGTTACGCCTTTGGAATTGCTGACGACTGTCTATCGAAATTCGGAAAGCGTAAACAACAAACGGCTGGCCAGATGCGACCTGAATTTTGTTGTCAACCCCTAATATTTTGCCATAAAAATATCCGATATTAAACTAAATTACGACTTTTCCTTGCAATCGAAACAAACCGGCAAGTACAAATCCTAAATTAATGCTTCGAAGGATCGGGGATCAAGGTCAACATCTAAAGAGTGAAAGAAAACCATCAGGAGTCGTAAAGACCCCCCTATTTTTGAAACGTTTACCATACCCTAGTACGGTCTCAAAAGAATAAAAATAAAAATAAAATCTCAATTTCAATGCCCATAAAATGTAAAAATGTACAGGTTAAACATTCCCAAAATCTGCACTTCATCATTCACCTCGCCGCTAGAAATTCCCCGGCAAACTATTTCAATTAGACGTCCAACGGATGCACGGTCGCGAATCTTGGTGGGTCCCGACCTTGATCTCGCCACCGGATCTTTTCCCTAATACCGTCCCGAAGCGCATAAGCCACATAATCTCCGTTAATCGATATGGAAGTTTTAATACCAGCCGGTGGCACCGGCCCCTGCGTCGATCCATCCTTTCGTCCCATCTTGGCTCGCGTCTCGGTTCACATCTTGGCCGCCTTAAGGTGAAGTGAAACACGTCGAGGAACTTGATCAACGTCGATAAAGAAGATTTTCTAAATGCCTACGTTGCCGACGTTAATTTTATATTGACAACTGTGTCGAATTAAATTGGATATTGTACCAAATGGCATACGCCACCTGTCGTTTTCGTACAATAAATATCAAGAAATTCAAGTAGAACTCCAGAAATCCTCTGGATTCATGCTTTCTGGGGCTCTAATTGATTGCGGAGGGACCCCCTGCGCCATCTGTGATTTCCAGGTCAATTAAATTTTCACTCCGAGACCTCGTATTCCCATCATTTTAGCATACAAGCGCATACAACACTTTTTTTGCCTTTATCCCGTTCAAATGCGAGTTTATCGATTACCAGAGTGTTCTAAATTGTCGTAAAATTGTCCTGACCCTTTCGTTTCTCATATCAGAGCCTTCGATAATTGTATATCGATCGAAATATGAGAGCCTGACGCCATTTTGGTTCTGGTCTGGGTTAATTTAAAAAATTTTTCCAAAAAATCCAAATTTTGAATGTGTCAGCACAATTCTTAGGTGACCAGGAGTGATGTGTCAAAGTTTCGGACAGTTTGGTCTAATACCCTTAAAAAAAAGTGTTGTATTCGAATCGACTGATTTGAAGGGGGTTTCACTTCACCTTAAGGGACCCGCGGCGGCGAGAGCGGCGGGATCTCGCGTCCCCGGTAAATCATTTAAATTGGTCCAAGGAAAATCCCCAACTAATAGCCGTAGATCCCGTTCGCCTGATGCGATTGCGGTATGAAATCAGCCTGCAAGGCGAAACATCGGGCCCGTAATAGGTTTCCCAGCTTGGCTACCGAGAGCGCAGTCTGTGGTCTGGGGAAGAGGGCGAGCGCCAGTAGTTCGGAGATAAAGGTGGAGGCTGCGAAGCAAGAGGGCCGGAAGAGCTCGAGGCGAAGGTGGAGGCTGCAAAGCAGAGGGCCGAAGGAGCTCGAGGCGAAGGTGGAAGCCACGGCGGAGGTAAAGATGGACGGAGGTGGAAGGTCGGCCGGGAAACGGCCTTCCAGAGGTACGCGGACGAGAGGCTGGGAGCGGAGGACAGGCAGATACGGTCGCGGTGATAAGATAACACGCCGGGTCCTTCCTCGCATTACCACCTACTCCTCGCGATGGCTCGCGATTACGAGCCTTACCGTAAAACTTCTCCGAGTATGACGGAATTTTTTATGCCCGCGCCCAGCGCCACCCCCCGCGGCCCGCGCTCTTTAAAGGGCCGCCACCCTGGGCGAAGGTTTCCGCCATGGCGGAACGTGCTCGCGGCCGAACGCGCCGGACTCGCCGGACGTGTTACGACTTCCGGCTATCCTTACGATTCGTTTCCCCTCGGATTGGCCCTTAAACTGTTGCTTTCTGCAACGGAAAAGAGCCATTCGAACGTCGTTATCTCCCTTAATGGTAAGCAGGGAACTACGTATAAACGGATGGAAATCAACGTTTCCGACCGCGTCACTAAAATCAGTCGTTCCACCGCCAATCACCAACGACGCAGTGGCTAATGTCATTTGCGTGTTGGAATAAATAGATGTCAATTATATATTTAAATCGGAATGAATTAAAATAATCCACGAGCATTAACGAAAGACGGCCGAATTAACGCCACCCGTTCGGCCACCGGCGAGAAAAAAAGCTGGGCGGGGGGTGTTAAGCGTTTTTAACGCTTCGTGACCACCTTTCAATTAAGAATGGAAAATTGTTTCTTTGAGCGAGAACGTACCACGAACGAGATAACGGAAAGCGGTAAAGTCACTTAATACCTTGACATTTCTCGATTCGGTATGTATCAAGACCGTGGACATATGGATTCGGTCTAATCGATGTAACCCCATTGTACGGTAAACTTATCCAGTTGTCCCTGCTTCCGGGCTCTAGGATCTGTATCCGAAATCCGTTTGATATCGGTTGCTTGAAGGCAGCCCAAGGGAAATCAATTAAACGTCTCGCAACACTCCCATACCGAACAAAGACCCGGACCAGGTCAATTGTCTAACCTTTCATTAAAAGGGTTTAGAATACTAGCTCAATCGTCCCCTTCAAAAGCTACGTTGCATCGATTAAAAGACGCAATAACCGCGATTCGCTATGTATAACTTTTCAGGTGATCCGTAATTAAACCCAATCTAACCTAGAGGTATAAAAAAATACCCTCCCGGATGAAAATTCCGTCCGTAAACCTGCTCCTTGCGTTACGTCCCTTTAATGCAACGAACTCTTAAAGTTAAATTAAAGAATTTTAGGGCCCCGGAAACGCATCTTCGCGGAGATCGAGTTAAGTTCCGGCCGGAAGTTGGCGAGCTGGCCTTGGCATTTCGCGTTTTGCATTTTGCTACGTCATCCGCAGGGCCGAGGTCTCGCGGCAGACGCGCGAGGACCTTCTTATTTTCCGGCAGGTTTTCCCGTAGAACTTCGAGCACGGCCGCATTTCCCTCTGAGCGCGTTACCGGCTCGGAGAGGTCCAGGCGCGAGATTCTTACGCCCGAGGGATCAAAGGCGGCCTAGGAAAAGTCATCTACCTCGGTAGATCGCGAGGGCTCTCGTGCTCCGGGTGCGGAAGTTGCAGATGGGCAGAGGGGCCGAGGGCGCGCACCCCTGCATTTCGTGCGCGCGGTGCCAGTGCAACTGCAGGTGCAGGTGCAACGAGCGGACGCGAGGACTGGGACGCGGCCTTTCGGGGTCGCTCGAGCGCTCGCGAGCACGTCAAAGCTCAAATGGGTTGCACCTTTGCGATTCCGCGATATCGAACCCCCGAACGTCGAGGGATGAAAAGAATGGGGACCGCCAGTCCTTTTTGGAAAGGTACCGAAAGGGCCTGCAATAGTTGCACCCTGATTCTTGAAAAACACCATTTACTTTCGTAGTGCTCCGGCAGGCTGGTCAGCCTTCTCCTTTGAAATACACTGTTAAAAAAAAGATGATGATTTTATAACATATTTTCAAATTAAATGTATAACATATAATACATTACAAACTTAGTACATATGTGTCATAAATTTATAATATTGGGTTGTTCGGAAAGTAATTTCGTTGTTTCCCAACAGAAGACTTAATTTTTTTTTCACGGCCAACTTCACACTTAAGCCACATAATCATTATATATTTTGACAGCTGATCTAGCAAGGCTTGTTTGTGAAAAAGTTTGATTGATTCTACGCAGTAGTTTTTGGTTGGTACTCTTTCAAATATGGAAAGTGAAAAGCGGCACTTTCGGCATATTTTACTTTTTTACTATCAAAAAGGTAAAAATGCTGTTCAAGCAAGAAAAGAATTTATCCGATGTGTATGGAGAAGATGTATTGACGGAATGCCAGGGTCAAAACCGGTTTGCAAAATTTCGATCCGGCAATTTTGATATTGAAGATGCACCACGTTCTGGAAGGCCACTTAAAGCTGATGAAAACACAATAAAGGCATTAATTGATGCAAACCGGCGAATAACAACTCGTGAAATCGCTGAGAGATTAAATTTATCGAATTCGAACGTTTATGACCATTTGAAAAGCCTAGGTTTAATCTCAAAGCTCGACATATGGATTCCTCGTGTTCTTACGGAAAGAAATTTGTGTCATCGCATTGACGTCTGTGAATTGCTTCTAAAACGTCAGGAAAATACACGTCAACATTTTATCTTTAAAACGAGCACTCGTTGAGCTCAATCGGTTGAGAAATACGTTCGGAATCGTTGTCCCCGTGAGGCCCTGCAAAATCGCTGGAGTGGTGAGCGCCCTTAATCAAATGAACTAAAATTCGGTTAACTTAATCAAATGCAGTGAAACGATTATATTCAATAAACCAAATTTGTTTATCTCCACGTAGTAATTATTTCAAAGGGATGTGTCGACCTGCTCGCTGGAGAATGAAGATATAAGAAAGGAACGTTATTGTTCCCAGCGTAGGTATCGAACTTACGTTCGGACGGTTGTAGCGAGATTCTCGAATACTCTCATTGACGTGAAAGTTACATCCTAAGAAGCCCTACCTACCTCCACTTCCACCTGAATTTTCTCCGGTAATATCTCAACATTTTTTAACCTACTCTTCCCCGCGGTCCACAAACTGCGAAAGAATTAACGGCGTTCACCACCAAGAGGGGACGATGACTTCCACCGCTAGATGGCATTAGCATCGAATTCGGTGGGAGGTAACCAAAACGTACTTTCTCGCTCGGAGGAGGGAGACGCGACGCATAATGGGCAGTGTTTGGCAACGGGCGAAAAATGTGTGCGTATTTTGCACGTATACAACTCACACAACGGCTAGACGCCTCTGGACTAGGCGCCGAAACGTGTGTGACCCTCGGCCGCACGCACACGCAAGTTGGACGCTCCGCCTAGAGTCGGCAACGGTTGCCAAGGAATGCCCAAAATCCTCGCGAGAAACTTGAAAATCCTGAAAAAGGTGCTCCACGGGGACAACGATTTTGAGCGTATTTCTCAACCGATCGAGCTCAACGGGTGCTCGTTTTAAAGATAAAACGTTGACGTGTGTTTATATGGGAGCGATTTTCGATCAAGCACCTCCTTCCTAGTTAAAAGGGCATTGAAATTATGTCGTTGCACTTTTTTATATGATAATGACCACTTATCGAAAATCGCTCCCATATAAACACAGTTCAACATTTCATCTTCGATATGAGCACTCGTTAAGCTCGATCGGTTTAGAAATACGTTCGGAATCGTTGTCCCCGTGAGGCCCTGCAAAATCGCTGGAGTGGTGAGGGCCCTTAACGCGTCCAAGCTTCGCACTAGGAGTAACCCCTAAAAAATCTACGAAGTAGGGGTCGCAAGTCCGGCTTAATCCTCCCACAGAGCCGCGACATTTCGACCCTCCACCTTTCCTAGGTGTTCCGATCTCCCCGCCGACCTGGAGTGCGAGTATATCGTCCGAGTGTAATTTTATTATCTCTCCTTTCAGCAGCCCCTGGTGGCGGCTCGTGCCGTTATTCGAGCGGTATTTCAGTTTAATTTCCCCCCCCTTCGCAGCCCTCGGCCGCGAGGTGGCACCTCCTTTCGCCACGGGGAAATTATGCAAAGAAGGCGACGATGGCTATCTCTATAAGGCTCCGCCACGTACACGGCGCCCCCTATCTATATTCCATTGAGACGGGCCGACCTTAAGCCTGTTTCGCGCAGATAAACGCGAAACTACCATCAGCCACCCTTTAGAGCCGGCGTGTCACGGGCCGCGTAATCCTCGGGGCCCTTTGCCCTTCGACCTCCCGGTATCAGCTCCCTGCGGTATCGGCTCCCTTTCGTCGCGCGCCGCCGAGTGCGACCTCTTCTCAGGGCTCGTTTACGATCCTTCCGATTTCCCAAGGAGGAGCCCTTCCGCCCGTCCGCGTTAATCTTCTCTCTCCGACCTGGATGGTCTGATGAAAACGCATTAAACGTTCTCCACTTTCGAGCGGAATCGCCAAGTAGAACAAGCTCGGAGATAAGCCTCGCGGGGTAAGTGGTGACAGCGATCGATATACTCGCTGTCTGACCGACGCTCATATTTTCCACTTAATTGCATGCTGATCTTTGCGATACATGCAGTAAAGTATGGAGTTCATTTCAGATTCTGGGCTGATTTCGAATTCAATGATTAGAAATGCGTGTAAGGACTTTTTTCGTCACGGGTAGAAGACCGAGAATATTTTCTTCTCTCTCTCTTTTTCTTTTTTTTTTTCCTGAGAAGTCGGTACGAACTGTTAACGATTTATAATTATAATTTGGAATATATGTAGTGCCAGTGCCCTGTGCGGTCCAATAAAGTTAATAGAACAAAAAAAAGATGAAAGCGTTTAGCTATACGAATAGTTGTGTCGCCAATTACGGCAATAAAGATTAAGAATAAGACTAAATGGAAGTTAGAGTGAAATGTAATGTTTGTATAATTGTGGGGTGAAATGAGAAGTATTTAGATTAAATGACAGCTCGATAGGTGTTACCGTTTATGCGTGGTTGAGAGTTCGTGAAGTGCGAGCGGCCGTATGTATGACTCAGTGAGGGAGAATTTTGACGCACAAAGAAATGTATTGATGAGGGTGGGAATGAGAGAGTGAGGAATATGAACTGAGTGAGAAAGAAATTAGAGTGAGGCTGGATGAGAACGATCGAATGGGAATTAGTTCTAATTGAGGAGAGCTCGAGCGAAGTCGGAGGGAAAATCAAGTCCCTTTTTCTGAGATCTTTAAGACGTACTCTTTAATGTATTCAATTTCTTTATATTAATTTTTTTATTAATAAATCAACCGTTCATGTTAATCCTGACACTTGAAATTTGATCCTACATATATGATTTATCGCGGTTTTTGTGTTCGAGAGGGGTTGTAAAGTGGTCGGCGTATATTTATACGGAGAGAGTAGAAATGAAAGAGGCTGCAGAAGGCACGAAAGCGGTTCGTTATTCGGATCCTATTAGGTATTTCACGCGAGATTGCGTTATTATACAGTGGTGGTAAACTTTGCATAATTTTGCGTTACTTACAGTGTACTCGGAGCATCATCCGCTTGCTAACCGACGGTGGCACGCCGTTGCTGGCAATGCAGAGGTACACGCCCATTTCGCTCCTCGTCACTTTGGACAAGATCAGGACTTCGCCTTCCGCGACAGCCACTGCGATGATGATGGCAGATTCAACGATGGCAAGGCGAAAGAGACGAAAGCAAAAGATGAGACAAAATTAATCTTTATCCTTTTACTGCTACTTAAAAGCTAAACGTTTCTTATTCGTTTCTTAGATTTTCCTTAGAAGCTCTCTTATTTATGGTGATATGACAGTGGCGTCTAAGGGCTCAATTGTTTATGAAATTCTTCTCCAAATCGGGTTAATTGAATCGTTTGAAAATTTACCATATGACTTTGGAAGCCTTAAGGTGAAGTGAAACCCCCTTCAAATCAGTCGATTCGAATAAAACACTTTTTTTTTTGGGTATTGGACCAAACTGTCCCAAACTTTGACACACGACGTGTGATCATCTAAGAATTGTCCTGTCACATTAAAAGTTTGGATTTTTTTTTTAAATTGTTTAACTTAGCTCAGGCCAAAACCAAAATGGCATCGAGCTCTCATGTTTCGATCAATATACAATTATTGATGGCTCTGATATGAGAATTCAAAGGGTCAGGACAATTTTACGATACTTTACAACACTATGGTAATCGAGAAACTCGTATTTGAACGGGACAAAGGCAAAAAAAGTGTCTCATACGCTTCTGTGCCAGAACGATGGTAATACGAGGTCCCGGAGTGAAAATTTAGTTGACATGGAAATCACAGATGGCGCAGGGGGTCCCTCTGCAGTCGATTAGGGCGTCAGAAAATACGAATCCAGAGGATTTCTGGACTCTTACTTCGATTTCTTTCTAATTGTTGTACGAAAACGACAGGTGGAGTTTGTCATTTAGTACAATACCCAATATAAGTCGACATAGCTGTCAATGTCAAAACCAACGTCGACAACGTTATGTATTTAGAAAAGTCTTCTTTACCGACGTCGATCAAGTTCCTCGACGTGTTTCAGTTCACCTTAAGGAAGGTCCTGGCACCCAAATCATTTCATTTTTTCAGATCATTAAAAAAAATAAAATAAAATTTCATGAGTATTAGACCTCGCTCGGAGCTTTTGTGTTTACGTGGTAAAATGTTGAACAATTCGGTATATCCAGTTCGAGTAAAACTTTCATAAACGATTGATTTCTCAGATGCCGCCTCCATTCATTCCATCTTAATGATCAGCAATGAACTGCATTCTGATGCTTTTGATTACGATAAAAAAGATGCCTCTGCTCATATTACGTTTAATGAACCTAAGGGATCTTATCGATTAGCACTGACTGCGGTCAATTCTTGGACGAGGATAATTCTTTAAAAATCATGTAACTTTTCGAAAATGAAAAGTCAATGGAAGACTTCCTGGAAATCATTGGATACTTATAGCGCCTCGTGGATATTTTAGAAATAAGAACAACTTATTGACACATAAAAGGATATGTACAGGGAAGATCTCGATCACGATTGCCGCGTGTTACAGGGAAGGCTCGATAACTCAGCCATTTGGTGGCGTAAGCAAGGAATAGACGAATCACCGTTCCTTTTGTCCTTACTTCTGGTCTTGCCACCGTTGACCCCAGTCCTAGCGATGATGTCGCCGCCATCCTCCCGACGCCATTGGATTTCCGGTGTGGGATATCCTCTCGCTCTACAAACCAGCTTCGCCGATCCACCCTCGGGTACCATCAGGTCACCGGACGTCTCCTCGGATATGATATCCGGTGGTATCACTACCTCTAGATAGGCACTCTGCAGGAACAAATCGAAAAGGGTCTTTACTTCTTTGGTCTTCACGTAGACGCGTACAAAATTGTGCCCGAAGTTAAACCGTTGTTCCTGATCCACTAAAATCAAGATTTTGTCATTACCGGACCACTCTTACAACAGAATATCCGGCGTATTGAATATTAGGACTATGTGGTAATTAATACATTTAAAATTCACTTCGTGCTGCATTAAAATTGGGCACGGGTCCTGTAGAAAACTCGATGAAGTTGTACAGCTCAACGCCATACTTTTTCGTGAAAGACGCCTAACATACGATTCGCTATACTTCAGATTAATTTTGTACAGCTAGTTGTTTCGATGGAATACAAGTTCTAGTTAGCTGTTTCTGGTTTTCTGTATGTTTGCAATATTACAAAGTTGGTGCTGGAGAAGAGTCTGATTACTTTCGGAGTTAAATGGGTCATATTGAAACAATGTCGGAAAGCGAAATATGTGTCGGTGGGTAAAGAAGATATAGAATTGGATACAAAATCTAAGAGATGGTTTTCTAATGGATATTGTCAAAAATCCTGCAATGATCGAGCTTCATGGCGCGCGTATGTTTCTTTGAACCCTTCTCTTAAGGGTAATAATATTTAATGCCGTAAGTGACCGTGGGATAAATACACAAAAAATGATTCGTATATTTGCATTACGAACGTAACACTTTATTTATGGTATTTTACGTAGGCACGCATATGATATCTCGTAATTTTGATGCTCTTAGAAACGCGACGCCGTTATTTGAGCCCGGATGAAAACTTGTACGACGGCAGTACTCGTAAAGCACCACTCAAGACCCGACAAGACTAGCAAAGAGCATCCCAACACATTGACATAGCTGGCACCAAAAACTTCAAGCGTTACTTGAAGATCGCCGAAAGCGAAAATTCGCTCTCAGTCTTTTGAAAGCCAAAAGGACTTTCCACACGGACGAAAAAGAAGTCGCTGAATCGCGGTTCTTCTTGTAGAGTATACAAGCTATTCAAATATTTCACCACCGAATTGATCGAAGTCAACGCGATTAAATAAAATTAACTAACTCTTTCAAATATTCTCTTTTAAGATCTCGCAACGCGAAAAGGAATATCTTTCTCTACCGGTCTTTCAATGCTGCCAAATCTGCGAAACAAAGGATTTTGCAGACCGAGCACCAGCTCGTTCCCAGCTGTTTGTGTAGCTTTGAGACTCTCGTTCAACGGAAACGCCATTCTTAGATCTCTTTTCTTTTCGTTTTAGCTTGATAAAAAAAAGTCTTGCCGGCGGACCCTTCTTGGCGCTCCACACGTCGCAAGCAGTAGGAGGTCCTGATCTGGGCATTATTCATTTTCTTTTCCCACTTATTTCATATTTCCTACTTTATGTCCTCCACCTACCTGACTTTTCATGGGGTCGGTGTTGACCTGGCACATATAAACGCCCCTGTCCTCGGGCATGGCGCCCTTGATGTTGAGCGTCCACGTGTTGAAGTCGCTGTGGGTGACGGACAGTCTGGCATTGTTGGTGATGACGTGCTCGTGGATGGCCAGGACCGCCTTGGTGTTCGCCTTGATCCACGCCACCTGATCTCACGAACCCTTTGCTTAGCATTGTATCGCTCAACCGGACACAGGCAAAGTCGGCCATCGCCGAATTACGCGACCCTAGACCGGATACGCGAACCTCCAGGGTTCCCTTTTTGGGGGTCTTCCGGGACGTGGATGCGAGGCAAACCGGGTCGGGAATCAAAAATCGCGGCGGGGGGCGGGTGGAGAGCTTTTATTAGAATCGCGAGCGGAATCATACGGCGATCGGGTCCGACATACAAGTGCCTGATCGCGAATCGGAGCGCTTGCCAAAGTCCTGTCGAGAGCCAGGCCATGCCAGGAGCATCGTAAGGGTGCACCCCTTTCTCGGTCGGGGTATTATCGTTCGCGGAAATTGAAGCCTCGGTCGCGGAGGCTCATGTTGACCTCTTTGAATCTCGATTCGAGGGCTTGCATCCACGAGGCAACAAAGAGCCTCGCCAGATTCTTATCGACGTCTCCAAGGTGGAGCCTACGACGGCGAAGGGTCGCGGAGTGTTTGGCAACGACGGCGCCCTCGAGGGCTCCACTCGTGATACATTACGCCCTTTTTCTTTCCTAGCCTGCCCTTAGGCAACCCCTTACACTCGATCCCCGTATCGACACCCTGTTGGCTAAAACGACTCTCGATTACTCTCGCTTCGACCCTTCCACACTCGCGCGGCGATTAGAACTGTGCCGACAATTAAGTGCGTGGTAGGAACGCGGCAGATTGCGGGGTGGAATCAAAAGAGCTCCGAAGACCTTTCACCAACTTCTTGGAAATGGTGGCTGATGTTCCGCCCGGGTGCTACGGGAAGATTTCAGCCATTTTCGATTTTATCACTAATGGACTTCTTGGGAGAGCTCGAAGTAGGGACAACTTTTTACGTACAATTCATTCGTGTCGTAGTTCTTCGCTATTTTAAAAGTTTGCCCTGGGAAGTCCAGAACCTTTCGCGTTCTTACTTTGACTGCCGTAATCATTTGTTCACTGAGAAAATTTTGGAAGTTGAAAGAAACGTAGCGCTTTATGTTTATTCGAATGCGCGCTGAGAGTCAAATTGTACAATTCCTTGAAAATATGAACACGAACGTCAACCATAACTTTTTATCGTGAACTAATCGTTGGAATATCATTTTCTCAGTCACCGATTCAGGTGTCTTTCTGCCTACGTTTTATAATATCGCTTCTACTAATCGTCAGAAATATTGTGAGATCATGATACCGAGGAACGTGGGAAAAAGTTACTTTCAAATTGTATGATATTCTTCGTTCTTATAGCTCTTTGCAAAATTAAAACTTACGCGTTCACGCCAATCTTTTAGTTCGGTAACTTCGAGTAACGAAATACTCGGATAGTTCGTAGGAAAGCTATTAAAGTTTTTAAATTACTTTGTATTTTGTAACCTGAGAAATAAAGCCAACTCCGCATCTTAAATCCAAATCTCGAAATTTGAGAATTAAGTCGGCTTATGGGAATGCGTTGCTCGTGGAAAATGCAGGGTACCACATTACCGGGAAAGTGGATCGGCAAAAGAGAACCTGCTTCCAACTACCGCGTTCACCCGATATTACTGTGCATTTACTTTTTCGTAGGGATATATAAAACTGCATGTTATGTCAACAGCTACGACGCCCCGCCAGGAAAGAATATGAAGAAACGAATTTGTGAAGCTCGTGCTGATTCCCCAAACTCGTTTTTCCAGAACGACTCAGGATACATTTACCCTCGCAACGCGGAATAACTCAATGTCTATTATGTTTAATAAAGTAATCAATAACGCGGTTTTTCAAATTCAAGTGATTTCCCTTAAGACCAATCGAAGCCAACTAGAGTTTAATATCGAAATTATTAAAATCATTTCGGGCTTGTAAAGATTATGTACATCAAGAATATAAATTGCTTGGATGGACACAAAATGGTTTCCTATTACTTTCAATATGTTTGTTGAACGTCGAGAAATGAGGGGAACGGTTCGATTAACTATCGAGGGCACGAGAGATGCTTTCGTTGGTTATGTACTTATGCAAAGCCAAATGAAAGGCTCGTGAAATATTTTGGATGAATGACGGGCAAACGTAACCTCGGAGAGTGCTCGAGCAACTCGTTCGATAATGGACTTTATTCACGTGAATTTGTCTATGGAGTGGAATGTCTACAGAATAAAATGTTGGACTTTTCCAAATAGGGGATTGTTCCGTGGCCCGGTGTCGTTAATAAAAAGAAAGTGGGGTTTTCAATGAAAGACGTGACAAAAGGCTGAAGAACTATCGTGAAACGTGAAAAGAAGGGAATCGGAAGTGTTACGGCAGCTTGTTTTCTTGGTTCTTGTCAGACAAATAAAATGAACATTAAATTGTAGCATTATGTGCTGGTATTAATAATGCCGGGGGAATTATCGAAGAAAACTACGCTTTCTGCATCGAGTTTAATTAAGAATCAGAATGCTGCAGGGCTCACAGCTTTACTTCGATTGAAAACGTTAAATCAGAATGGTCAATAATGTAAATTCTCATTAATAGTCGCAACCAGAAGTTCAAGCTTTATTAATTGTCACAGCGGAGGCGGTTCTTTATTCCTTGACCGCAATGACAAAAGGTAACCTTTTAAAGAGGTATTGTTTAATAACGTTCAATACCAATATTTTACTTTTGCGAAATGTACACGCCCTCGGTACATCGCAAATGCGGTGACTCCCAATTTATAGAGTTACCATGTTGTACAGAAAGAAAAGAAAATATTAAAAAATGGGGGTAGAGTTGGGGTGGGAGCGTTGTTACGAGTAAATTGCCTATTTGCTGGATTTCCATTCGTGCGGCTTTCCGCGTCGTTCCGCACTTTACAAATATTTTAATGCTTCGAAATAATGTCGCTGATTTACCGCATGACCTCCGCGAACGAATCCCTGATGCACGACTCTTTCCGCATCAATAATACCAAAGTTGCAGTTGCAGCTCGGGAACTTCTTGGTCACATCTCGTGTATACGTTGCGCCAAAACTTTTCAAATAGCACGTATTCCGCCGAGCGCGTAATGCTCGCGAAAGTCGTCGAGGGAAAGTATGTTTTCATAAAGATGTGCAAAAGGGACAGCGGAAACTCCGTCGTCACCTATCTCACTTGAAACTGCGACACGAAATCATTTCCGGTACACTTTACTAGTATCGTAACTAGGAATTCCGGCCATTGGCAAAGAATCTTCAGCATTAAGGTGAAGTGAAACACGTCGAGGAACTTGATCAATGTCCTCGATCAACCTCCATAAAGAAGATTTTCTAAATGCCTACGTTGCCGACGTTCGTTTTTATATTGACAACTGTGTCGAATTATATTGGATATTGTACCAAATGGAATACTCCAACTGTCGTTTTCATACAATAAATATCAAGAAATCAAAGTAGAACTCCAGAAATCGTCTGGATTCATGCTTTCTGGGGTCCTAATTGACTGCAGAGGGACCCCCTGCGCCATCTGTGATTTCCAGGTCAATTAAATTTTCACTCCGAGACCTCGTATTCCCATCGTTTTAGCATAGAAGCGCATACAACACTTTTTTGCCTTTACCCCGTTCAAATGCGAGTTTATCGATTACCAGAGTGTTCTAAATTGTCGTAAAATTGTCCTGACTCTTCCGTTTCTCATATCAGAGCCTTCGATAATTGTATATCGATCGAAATATGAGAGCCTGACGCCATTTTGGTTCTGGTCTGGGCTAAGTTAACAAATTTTTTCCAAAAATCCAAACTTTGAATGTGTCAGGACAATTCATAGATGATCAGGAGTGATGTGTCAAAGTTTCGGACAGTTTGGTCTAATACCCTTAAAAAAAAAGTGTTGTATTCGAATCGACTGATTTGAAGGGGGTTTCACTTCACCTTAAGCGAGTCCTGCACGACACGTGCACATTACCATGGAATTGTCAACAAGAATGTGTAACTTTTTATCTGACATTGATGGAGAGAGTTATGCGTACTTTTAATTGCAGTCGAGGCTTCCGGATGAACTAGATACACGAAGGGATTAATCGTTTACAATTTTTATCGCTGATTCCGCAACCAAGAACTTCGGTCAGGCGAAAGAGGCGTTTAAGGCACTATCAATTTTCTCAGCGACGTTATCTGGTTTCGTTTAACGGCGTATGATTTCTGCACAATGTACACATATTACGAAGGAAGCCCAGCAAGTACCCGGATGTCCCATATCCCTTCAAGTGAGTGATGCTCGCGTGTAGCCGGCGAAGACGGGGAGAATTCACGACAGGGTGTGAAGACACGATTCGAGGAACGTTATATCAGAATGGATTCCCATTTCATATCCCAGCACAATGTTGGACCATGTCGAAATATATATATATTCGTGTTGAAACATGAGTTCGGTAACTTCTTTTTAAATATTACAAACATGTGTCGGGAATAGCAGGGAGAACGTGGAGTTCACAACGGAGAATATAAACGCGGTACCCAGAATGTCTGGAATAATTGTGAGGTCGGTAATATGGTAAGATGTCTCGAGAAATAATCCTTTTGGCACTGTTGAAAGTGAACAATACCGCTACCAGAAGAAGGGTATTTTCCAAACGGAACACAAACCTCTAACCAAGACTTATCTAAAAGGTATCGCTTTTGGAGAGTTCAAGGTTGACAAGAATTGCCAAAAAAGCCGCGTTCTCTAAAATTCACCTAACAAGTTCCGCAGAACAAATGTTCTTCAACATGCCCGAGCAGCAATTACGAGCTTGTAGGTGCAATTCGTGATCATAAGCGCAGAATGAATAATAGCGATGACGAACGACTGGGAGCATCATCAGTCTTCAAAGACGATAACCGGTATCGCTTATGGATCCAGGAACGAAGGAATGGAAAAGTTAGACTTCAGACGAGAGAACAATGAACATTCGGTTGCAAAGGGAGGGAACTATAGAGCTCATCTTTCGTTCCTACGCCTAAAAATGGCGATAACAGTTACGTTACGTCATTTTTATATCCGTTTAAAAAAGAGTCAACGTTTTTGCCTCATTCAGGTCACATGCAAAGATTTGGAATATAATACGAGAACTTAGAATAGGAAGATGTTAAGAACGTCGGTCTCGTTTGTACTTCAAATACACCCTTGTGTCTATTTTTGTAGGGTCGACGTCCATATGAGCGCTAAATCAAGACTCGGTTAAATCTCAATACCTTTAATTTTCAAATACTCAATCGAGCCTCGCTTCGCCCTGAAGATCCTCCCCTTCACCAGGGTGACCCTAGGAATATAATTTCATATAAACTATTAACATAAGCTCCAGTATTAAATTTCACATTTACAAAATTCTACTTTTCACGAATGAAGTAATGCAATGGGTTCATCCACTTAATACATTTTAACTTATACAACGGAACAATCAGGACCTCGAGCTAACCGTTTGCACATTCTCCGTTTCTAGCCAATGACAAGTAGTTTGAACATTCTCAGATCCAACTTCTATAGACTTACATATGAATAACCACTCTATTCTGAAATTTTCCAATCCTCGATTCAACCGAACCGTCCTGTGGACTTCGAGGTTCCAACGAGAAAAACGAGGGTCGAGGTTCCAAGTGAACCAAACGAGATGAATTTCTGCCGGCAAAATGAACGATCAAAACAGAGGAACATCCAATCGAGATCGTTAATTTCGAAAGCAACGAAAGATGGCGGCTACCCGTTTCCTCCTTCACGTCTCGAGCTCTACGATACGTTCCAACCCTTTCATCATGGATCCATGATATCGATGACCAAGAAGGCCTCCACTGGTCGAGAATCCTGCACCCCACGAAGGAGTTTCCCCGAGTTCCCGGGACCGTCGCAGCCCTCGGGGCGGGTAATGCCCGCGAGAGTCATCGAAGAGGAGGACGCCGCTTTAACGAGGGCAATTAAGTCGGCTAAACGTAAAGCCAGCTCGCGCCATCGAGGTGGGCAGGTGGATCCGAAGTCTTCCATCCCGACCACGGTGGATCCGCGGCGGATCGGCCGCGCGGCAATGGCCGGGCGCGAGCCTCGGCGAACGCGGCAGGTACGCGTTCGCGGGGCGCAATACTACATTATACCGGGCCGTATACCTATATCCGCGCGTAGTACGCGCATACGATAACGATATAACGATAGACGCGGGTATACGAGCCACACCTATCCCGGCCTCCATTCCCGAGGTCTTTCATATGCAAACCATCTCAGCGCTCCATTGTGGCGCGCTGGCTGGGATCAGGCACCTCGGTCCGGTCTACCGCCACGCCTCGTTTATTTCGCCTTCCGCCGTCGTTCCTTTCCTCTTTTTCCCCCTGCCCCATCTTTTTTCGACCGTCCGCCGCCAAGGCATGGCTGCTCCTTTCAGCGGTATGCAGATAAATGGATAAACTCGCTAATTAAAAGTTTCGGCGAGAGCCATTCTTGTCCTCGAAAACATGCCCGTTGGTCGGGACGCAGCCGCGGGGCCGACTCCACCTTTGCCGGGCCGGACGCTCGTTTCCCGGGGACGGAACGCGGACGGAACGCGGACGGAACGGCATTGGCGGGCGAATTATCACTGCCCAAAGGCGGAACGCGCGCCGACGAATATCGATCGGGTTGTCATCGGGGATTAGGGATTTTACGAGCGATCCCGACGAGGTCCCTGTCCACCCGCGGGAGAGACGCGCAGACCCGCGCCACGAGGTGTTCCGAGCTTCGACCGGTCCCTTTGTCGGGACGAGATGTATAATATGCGCGATCGTTCAATACCGGTTAAAGTACCCTCAATGATTTCCGAATTATCGGCTCAGGTGATTGGTCAGAGGCAGGAGCGATTTCGGGAACCGATCCCATTGAGGGCGGTACCGGGGTCGAACGTGCCACTGGGTTCTTCCTATTTTCGGGCTGCTCTTTTGAAATAATCGCGCAAGACTTTGTTGGGGACTTGATATGTTGTTAGGGCTATTTGAAGATGCGCATGGATTGCCTGGATTGTGAGGTTTAAAAGAACCGAGAAATGGAGGCGACGAATTCGCCCCTGCTTGACCATCACTTCCGTACGTGGACCTCGGCTGTACACTGTGAAAACTACGGTTTTGTAAGTGATTTTAGTTGTTCAATGGGAGAAAAATATGGGCGTTTTGTCAATTGGAGCACCACAAAGATTTGTAAATGCAATGGAAATTAGTTACCGTATATAAAATGAATAAGACTGTGAGGCAAGATGAGAAAATCTCAAGTTGTATTATCGTGCTTAAGAATGTTCTCTTGTAAGGAGTAGTTTTATTTTTCACCAATTCACGGAGACAATTTTGAACGGAGATCGTTATTTCACGTAATTTCACTTGAAATATGTTAATAGGGTCAGCGAAACGTAATTCTGTTAACAGCATCGTCCAGCTTTATTTTATTTTGGGGACAAGTCATTCCGTATCAAAGGCTTTGTTCATTATGACAAAAGGAAATATCTCTTTGCGAACTGATTTCAATGTCAATTAACTGTTAGAATTGTCAATAAACGGTTTTACCCTGCGTTTTTACAGTGTACCGTGCACGAGTCCTAAGACCTAAGCGCTCGTAAGGTTATTCGTTTAAGTTTTTGATATCGCTCTGCTTATTCACCTAAGTTACAGTTTCCTTACTTTAAAACATGCTCATGCAACCTCCAGTATCCTCAGTTATTGTTCATGCATCATGGCATGCCTCGGTGATAGGTTTTCAAAGACGTGCCGACGGCAAGAATTATCTGTGTTTTTCTTGGGGGCTTGGTAAACCTTGGTTAAGAAAATTCAGAAAGTCCCGATCAAAAGGGTTTTATTTTATATTCTCAGGGATGAGAATGCCTTGAGCTTCCGAGAGTATTCTATGGCACGTTAGCCGCGAAATAAGCTCGTTTTTTTCTTTATTATTAATTTACCAAACACGAACGTCCTTGGCTTACCTAAAATGATGACTTTCGTGACGCCATTTTATGTTAATTACGACAAACCCGTTTAGTAGCCTTCATATGCGCGTTGGTTGATTTGAAAAATGGTTTCATTGAAGACTGTTCATTGAACATAGTCAACGATGATGACCAAAGAATAACTTTGTCGTTAACGTCCAGTGATTGCGACGTATATAGGGTACGTATTCATGTAGCAATATCGACATAAATGCGTTTTCGGAAAATAACTTCAGGGTCAACTTAACGTTTATAGATAACACTGTAATGTCAAAGTCAAAATACCTGTTACGTAGTTTTAAGTTTACGCAGTTAGACTGTAAAAAATATCAGTCGTAGTTAAAAAATGAAGACACCCTAATAGAAATAAAACTCAGTGGTATTGTTTTCAATTTTGTGGGGAGAACGGGAATACCTGTTTTATCATTGAACCTGCAGTCTCCGTCGACGCGCATCTTTTCTTTAAAGTTATCACCTTTAGGGAGACACTGTATTTAATTAACAGATCGACGTACCGATTGGCGACGTGACGTCGTCTCGCCAAACGTCACCCTTTTAAGCGACACTCCCGGTTTTACGACGAGGGTGCTTAAAGCAATGGGTTTAAGAGGTTATGGGCTATGAATACGGTATTATAAGCCATTACATGTCTTACTACAGGCCATCACACCGCAGCTGTAATCCGAGAGCGCGGGATTCTGCTTCAACGCTTAAAAATTCATATTCCTTTAATTGTTTTGCTACGAGCGTCTCGCATATACCGCGATATACTTTTAAGCATCGAAAAGCTCGTTTCTAATAAAGCCAAAAAGCCATCATTTTTCGATCCTTACGAGGGGGTGTTCTCCCATTCTTCGGAGTTTACGCATCGTAAAGCACCTTCGATGGAAAAGCATTCATTGGATTCGTTCTTTACGAAAATAGATACCTTTGGTAATATTTTCTCGGAGATCGAAAACTCTGTGGGGTACTCCATACATTTTATTTCGATTTAAGTAACGCCGTACTCGCTTCAATTTGACACTCTTGTCATAAATAAGTGCGAGAGTAACCGCAGAAAGTATTGCAATATTAAGTAAACGTACATTCGGAATTCCTACCTTTGAAGCAGAGTTTCGTTTACATATTTTGCGGCACTTGTTTTTGTGAAATGACTTTTATCTTCGCAGTACCCTCGTTTTTACTTAAGCCGGCAGTGTACGCGTTAAGTGCTTCGAAACGTAGAAAGAGAAATACATATTTCATATACTTATTCGAATAGTGAAAGCACTAACGAGCAGAATCGAGCTCTAAATTTGGAAGACCTTAGACGCAAAGTGGCTCTTCAACACGGTCAAATAACGTGAAATACAGTTCCACTAACAACTAACGCCACGTAAAAACTAACAGCTCGTAACAAAGTACACGAGATGGTGTCAAGGCTTGGAAGGGAGAGAGACGTCAAAGTTGACACTAAGGTTAACGTTAAGTGTCGAGGTTCGAGTAAGTCTTCCCTCGATGCGATTTTCCGAGGGTTTGCATTCGGACACGGTCATTTGTCAGCTACTCACGAGTCACAGGGGATTGTTTCGACTAATCGTTACGACCACCCCTCGCAAATCCCAAGAAACAGCGAACTCGGTTGCACTAGGATACATCTTATCGTGTACCACGACGGATCGAAAAAGCCGTTCGTGAATTAGCTGCGCGAACAATTGTGGGTCTGTGCTCGGAATGTGCATGCAGTGCAGTCGATCCCTTCGTCGGTGAAGCAGTGCAATTTACAACTTTGTGGGTCATCGCAAGAAACTCCAAACGTTCTCTCGGAAGATGTCAGGGTGCAGCAGCCTAAGGCGGAGACTTGATATCGTAGAGGGTGAAAGTTGGAAGTACCGACAGCCCTTGCAGGTACTTTACACAAAACTTGCCGACTTGAGAAAATCACTTAAACTATATCGCCCCCGAGGCAAGGCGGAAAAGTTACGACCTCAAGATGCAGTCGCATTTATTTTCATGTCCGACCAGAGAAGTTAACTATTAACGGCTCGGAGATTTCCCGAGTAATTCGCTAAGAGAATATTTCCTCAAGGTGCTCGAGGGTTTTCTCCCGGCTCAAAAGAAACAAGCTAACGCTCTTAACGTCTATTCGGATCGCCGTGGAATCTGAAACAATCTTTCTGTTAGATTTCAGCGGTCTTGCAAGAAGCTGACTGTCGAGATTCTTTCGAAATGAACTATCGGGGAAAGGGTCTGTGCAACTTTTACTCGTCGCGGAAGTTCTTTTCTGGGAGTCAAAGAAGGGGACTGGAGAAAGAATCAATCCCTTGGGGTATGTGCTTTCGTCGATGTATCGGGAATGAAATCGTATGCACTATTGTTCTGGATTATGAAGGCGTGATGTAATTTAGAATTGGTCTGACGTTTAAAGTTCAAATCCAGTCGAGTCGCCTGAGAAAAGACTCCCCTTAAAGATAATACCGATTGCTCAAAAGTAATATTGCAATTATCAATTCTAATCCGCACAAGCGCTTGACATTTCTTTACGAATTCTTACCAAGGCATATCACATATTGGCTCTAAAAGCATCGCGTCGTAAATACGAAACAAATCAGAAATGTCGGTATACTTCTACTATGTATGTCCATATTTCTCACTGAAGTTCATTTTCACTGAATAAATTCATTTTCCCAACGTACAACTACTTTACCCTTGGAAAGAATTTTACGATTTATAAAAAATATCTGTTTCAGACTTTCTGTAACCAAAAGAATTCCTTTTAGACTTAGGTAATCAATGTTGAATTTATTGTCCCTCAATAGTAATTATGTCAAGTTATGGGATAATCTTTTCTCGGGTCTGACTCGAAATGGAAACTGTCAGTGTCAAATGTACCGCGAAATAGACCGATCGCGTCGACACCTCGCCAAGGCAGAAACAACATCGGCAGACCTAGTGCTCCAGTAAGTGCGTGCTTCGTGCTCATTGTCAGAAAGGCGAGAGCGACGGTATCGATGCGATTCGATCGAAATCGAGCGAATGACTGGAACAAATCGGATCGAGAATATTAGACCATCAACTAGGACTACTCGATTCCCCTCATGGTTGAAAACGATTTGGATAGAAATACAGTTTGCAAGATTGACAATACAGGATTCATCTTTTCGGAGAGACTGAGTAGCTCATAATGAAACGTATAATTCCACGAAAATTAGCATTCATCATCAAATTTTATTTCTTCTATATCCTTTCCTGATTTTCTTTTCTATAAAAGCTTATTTAACGGTGTATTAGACATTGCAAGTTCCGGTGACTAAAAAATATATGAATGTCTGAATATATAAATGGCGTTACTCTTTTAGAGTACGATTGAAATGAGTTTTTAATATTAGCACGTACGTGATTCTACTTTTCCGAATTTTTTATATGTACCTCGAAGAAGATCTTATATCGTACATTCAACATCTTTGGGATCTTTGTCTCGTGTATAAGTCTGATTCTTCTAGCGACACCTTTTAATCGCACACCACCCACGATCCAACGAGTAGTCCTAGTCGACGGAATACCATCCTTGAGATCAGATCCTTTAAGGCGTCGCGAAACCCACCAGAAGATCTACAATGATCTGCAATTTGACAAAATCCTACCGTCAGTTTTCTCGTTCATGCTCAAAATCGCTTCTGCTCAAGGCTTCTTCGGAAGACCTCTCGTGTACCACTGATAAGCCTATCAAGAATTGAATTTTTAGGAACGACCAGGGAAAAACAACGACGAAGTATGGTCGAATTGCAGATCCTAAGAGATCCCCGGGCACCTTTCGGTCCACCTGGTCGGAGAAACGTCTCAGAGTCGGAGAAGAGATCCGCGGATGAAACGCGTCGTTTTAGGGCTGGGTGGTACTCATAGCAGAGCATGGTGCAATTAATGCAGTGCTGAGGTGCAGGCACGCGTTTATAGTGCAGAATAGGGTTAAGTACGTCCTTTAGGCGGACTCGGTTAGATGGTTAGATAGTTACCCGGAGCTTGGCGCCACTGTGATCTCCACTCGCGGAGGATGAAGAACTCACCCGGTATCCTCCGAGGTTGTTCACGACGCAGGTAAAGGTAGCGTCTCGCCCTTGCGGGATCGTTACGTTCTCCAGCGGTTTAAGGAAGTCTGGCTCCAGCCCCGTCACTGAAACATTCCAGAGACAACGTTTTATTACCTCCACTTGTCGCCCCCAAAGTGCCTTCTTTCCCCCGAATCGGCGAGCCATTTTTCCGAGGACACTCGTGAACTCGCGTTAGTTATTCATTGCCGACTTGGCGCCATTTATATGCATTCGCCTGGTAACATCTTTTAGGTGTTAGGGATTTATCTCCTGCCTTGGAATGGTAGCTTTAAAATTTGGAGGCTTCTTACAGCGCTCGTTCTTGAGGTTTTATACCTCCCCGCCACCGGGCGAACGTTTTCATGAATGACTCATGAAGCAAATCTCGCTCACCTCTGTACCGATTACACGAAAAGTGGTAGCAGGGCATATCCAAGCAGGTCGAAATCTTTAAAGAGTATTTTTCTCGCGGTATTTATCGAAACCAATCGAACCGAAGAGTTACCCAGGAAATCGCGCGTATCGTCAACGACCCCATCAGAATGTTCTTGGCAGATTTAACTTTGAAGAAATCTTCTTTCCAAAACCCTGAACTTTCAAGTGCACGTCGAAGCACTAGTTCCAAGGGCTTGAAACGTCTTTACCTTTTTGGCCCGATACGGTATAAATTCATTTTTAATTCGAAAACTGACTGAATCACCCGGGATATCTCAAGCACTCCTTCAAAGAGGCTCCCGCTGAAACGTGCCGTGTAATTGCTCTTCCCCTGTACCTCGAAGTGGAATCAACCGCCTCTATTTAATAATTCAAGATTGACCGAAACTCCTCCACCTCGAGCATCGTCTTCTCGTAGAAATCGGGGCGCAGTTTTCGCAAGAACGATCGATTTTCCGATCCTCGGGCAAGGCGGTACATGGAACGTGTTTTGGAATTGTGCCGACGGCTGTTTGTACAGGGGAAAAAACGCACGGGCGTATTGAATTTGAATTTACAGCGCGCGAAGATCCAGGATATCCCGGCAAGTCATGGCGTGGCATACGGAGGACGGCATTGCGAGCCGAGTTTTACGAGGGTATTTACATGAGCACAATATTTTATAGGCCACTTAATACCGGGTCACGTTCCATCCTAAGGCAGCTCGCAGGCCGCTCACCTATGAATCAAAGTGCGCTTTAAAGATTTCTCCCTTATCCCGTCAGTCGACCGGATAAGCGCCGGAAGGACGAGAAAACGGATCCGCAAGGAATCCTCCCCCTTCCCGCGAATTATGCAACTTTCCGCCGTACGAGCAACGCGAATTACGCTGCAAAGTGTTTTCGGCATGAAAACTTGAATACCTTCGTGGCTAACAGTATCCTTACGCAAACGGGGAGAATTAATGCGAGCGTTGAAATTTATTTCTGGGGTCTGACGCCGCAATCATGTGAAGTGGTTCGAGACCTAAAAAATCGCTCCTGCCGAAACGATTAAAAATAGGAGCCGCTAAAGGGATTGAAATCCTGCTTTTGTGTCAGAAAGAGAACGCTGCTTTCTCTATTCAGGTTAATGTATGTAAAGTACTCGAAGGGAAAAAATATTCTTTTCTAGTGTCACCTTTTCTCTGCTGTTTCGGTTTTAGGGATTCTGAAAACCAGTTTAAAAAAAACTATTGTTACAGAAGGCGAACAAGTTGTCGATGAGGTTTATCGTTATTGTTACGGAATAGTTTACTCAAGAAGAACCAGCTTCCGTAAACAATTAGCCAAATACATTTATCTTTTCTCAATTAATCATAAAAGACCCTCGAATCGATTATTTTGACCAAACAGTACATTTTGTTTTATGCAAGATTCCAGTTTGTCTATTCAAAACAATTAGAATTTCTCTCAAAATTATATGTCCACAGAAATCTAGTTTTTAACTTCATCTAACGAAATTAAAAGAGGCAGGAACTAAATGTGAAAACAAAATTTGATTTGGTGAGCATTAAAATAATGATCATAAGTGCTACGAGTATCTACACAGCGGGTCGTTCGCGAAATAAAATGTTTCCAAATTTGGTTTCTGATTTTTTTTTATTAAGTTGACGTTGAAAACTGGAGGGAAATTCTAATTGTTTCAAATAGATGTACAGGGGTCTCACGTGAAACAAAATGTACTTTGACGTTTGGAAAAATAATATGTGTGAAAAATTAATTCGCGTTTTTAAAAGCATGAGAGTTCTATCGTATTTGGTAAAAATAGTTCATTTAAGCTTTTTTTTGAAGAGATTACAGAATAGTGTATAGTGATCTGTTTGACATTAAACTAATTAATGTGAGCACATTTGTTAAGTGCGAATTACCGAGTATTCGAAATTTGATCGTGAGCTTTAATCGATACGTACTTACTAAATAATGCTTTGTCATGGGTAATGCTCTTTCTACATCGAAATAAAGTTTTCACGGTAGATAGTAACTGATATAGATTGTGCTCATAAAGAACAAAGTTTATCGCTTATATTCTCTTGCACAACTTACAAAGAGCTTTCTAAGGAACCATGGATTAATTACCCAGGATACAAGGTACTTTTAGGTGATACAGTTAACTTCCTCGTTACAGGACAAGGATGTCCCATCTCCTACAATTAGCGCAAAACAGATCATACGTTGCAGTGCAGAATGAAATCAGAAACTTCGCGACAAGAATATCCCATAAAATCGGGCATAGAAAAATGAAAATATTCAAATACGTATATTATTAACCCTAGAACTCACGAACGGGATATAAATCCACCCCAGTAGATTTAGCAACTTTGCTCGTAAGTCAACAATTCTTGTCGTTTATCGGTCATTGAATGGGGTTTTCATCAACGAAACATGACTAAAATTGAATTTTGTCCTTACCATTCGTTTGCTCATTAATAACCGAAAAAATTCGCCTACTAACGTTTCATTTTACTGTTGATGGGAAGTATCTTGTCAACGAGAAACAAACGGAGTGGATATCTACCTCATCTGGAAAAATTGATACATGAGACCTAGAGTTAATACTAAACTTTTACTTTCATGCAATTTAGTTACAGGGAGGATCTAGCTTGATTTACTGAATATTAATTTTATTATTTAATTTTATGGAATCGGTTTAGAGTTTCCAATTGCTCTCAATATCTTTTCCCTCCCCAGAACTTTATTTTCTTTAGCGTGGCTGCTATCAGCCATCATTTGGCAACGCAAATGGAGCGGAGCAATATTTAAAAAATATCTGGGCGGAACCTAATGGAGACTCTTCTGCCTTTTCGGGATTTAAACCCGGAGCGAGTCTCTGCACTTTGCGTTTCCCGAGGGTCCTCCGGGGTCCCTTCGGCAACAATAAAAGGTCTGGCAGACAGAAGATCATCTTTGACCGGTTCCACCGTCTGCCATATTCCTGCGGAAGCCGAGAGGGTCGCCATCCGACCATTAGCCGAAACGGTTTCGGGAAAACGACTAACCTTGGAGTGCTGGAGCGGCACTTTCGATTTTAAACTTTATCCGCGTGAATCTAGGGAAAAGTCTGCCAATTAAAAGTTTGCGCATGTTCCTGTCGGATCTCGGGAGAGAACGCAACGTCGGGGAGTGCTGCACCGGCACGTTCGATTTTAAACTTCATCCATGCGAATCTGTGCCATAAAAAGTCCGCGAGACAAAAAGACCGAGAGCTTTTCTACTGGTGTACGATCCTTACGTCCTTGGTTATCATCGTCCCGTGGAAAGAGATTTTCTCGCCGAAGCGTTTCCTACGGAAAGAAAAAAATTGCTGCTATCGGGCGAAGTTACAACGTTAACTGGGGCTGTATCTTAAGTTTCCTTAACGAGACAAGTACCGTGAATCTTAAACGAGTATAATAAGCGATCGAGTGAACCGGCACGAGTAACGAAGTGAAAGGCGATTTCGTGCAAAATCACGACATTCTCGGAGTTGGCGTTGAATATTAATTTCACTTATATTTATATACGACGCTATCGGGGATTAACTCCACTCGCGATATCAAGACCGAGGATCAAAACGTGCTTCCCCCTCCATTTGAGTTATTTTTCATAGAAAACGGTTCTTTACAAGATCGCGAAAACGATATTCTGGGATGGTTTACGCGTGAATAAAGTGAATTCGAAGACTCGTCTGGAAGGTATCCTCGCGAAGGTAGGAAAACTTGCACCGCGCTTTTGAAACGTCAAATTCCGAAATTGAAAGTACCCTCGGTCGGGATTCTGCATGACTTAAAAGACGGATTCGTAGGGGGTGAAGAGGAGACGCCCAAAGAGGCGCCGATAAAAGCGGAAAAGAGAGATTTCGAGGAGTGGAGGATACGAGGAGTCAGGTGTGACACTCGCGGAAGTCCTCCTGGAAAGGGCGATACGTGTCCTGGGTCTTGAAAACGACTTCCGGGACGCCGCGAAGAGTCTGGCGTCCGCGTCGCTTATGTATAACCCCGACTGCGACCGATGGAAATGCAATTATTCTTACAATCAATTTGGATAACTCGACGGAGAACAGACGCGCAATTGGTAACGCGATTACCGCATTAGAAGGAGCTACCGCGACATCGCTCTTCCCTGGCTCTCTTCCCTCTCTTATCCCCCTCACCCTTCGGCTCTCCCTTTTTTCACATTTTTCTTTTTCCCTGTCTACCTTTTTCCTTTTTCCTTCCGTCAATTTTCGTCCCGTTCCCTTACCTCACCCACCCTAACATAATTCTCCTTTCGCTCTCTACTCCGCTCCGTCCTGTATTTTTTCTTCGCTTATTTTTCTTTCTTCTTCCCTCTTAGGCTCTCTTTTTATCAATTCGCCTCGCCCTCCCAGCCTGCGGCTCCCTTCGCGATATTGTTCCACCTCTTTTGACCTCCTTCCACGTCCCCGAGCCGGCACGTGTCCTTGATCTTCCGTCCCTCCTTGCGACGCGGAAACGGAGACGAGGAGGACGCCTCGCCCTCGTCCTGCCTTTCTTCCGTCACGTCGACGGGAGATAGAGTAACGTGACGGAGAACGCGAACGTCAACAAGGAGGGAGACGGGAAAAGTATTTATGGTTATCCCGAGGCGTAAGGCAACCGAGAATTTAAATGAGCACCGAAAAATATTATACGAGACAAAGGAGGGACTATTTGCTTTCGAAAGTGGACCGTCTCCAGCGGGATTGATACCGTTTTATCAAGGACGAAAGAAAGCTTGGAAAACCAAGGAAGTGGCATCCCAATAAAATAGACTTTGTCCAACATTACATCGAAACCCATGAAAAGTTCACCCGTTGAAATAATATAAACAACGATGCACGCTGTAACATAAAAAAACATAACATAATTCTCTGGTGAATGAATCTCTTGACATTATTGGCAGATTAATTTAGTGAAATCTGCAAGTGGTTAATTATGAATATATTTTATATGTAAATCGAAAGCGTTGGTGCGGATGTACTGGACATCCGACTTGACAGTTTCGGTCGCATTTCTAAGGTAATCACTTCTTTCGCGTACTACATCTTGTCCCCAGGACCACGACCACCCTGCGATCCCCACTCTCTATGTCACCTCGGTCTTGGACCCAAGTCCTTCAGGGGAAGCTAACCGAATGAAACGAAATGAACGGGCCGATGGACATCAGAAAAGGGTCTTCTTCGTCGTTTCGTTGCTCGCAGCACTTGTTAACGTTACCGAAGCGAGAAGTTGGCGAAGCACCACGGGTGACGTGATCGAATTTGAGAATCGGATGCGATTAGGGCTCGTCGTTTCGTCGATCACTTGGTCGAGCACCTGACTCTTCAAGGTATATTCCTGACGTGTGCATGGGATCTCTATTTTAAACCTACACTTCTCGTCATGGTAGTACAAGTTCACGCGCCAAGAAGCAGGAGTGTAACGAAAATTGAAACATTTAGGTCGGCGAGTGTTGTTACAACATCCGTTGTAGAAGAATATTATGATCTATTCGAGATGAACTCATGAGCGACGTGCGTCGTTTTGTTTAACCCTTTCGCTGCCACGGTGGTCCCATGGGACCGGCGCTTGTCTTTTCATTTAGGCCATGGTGATCACCGGTGATCACCGTGAATTTGTTTTTAAAACCATTCATTTTGAGACATGCTCTCGAATAAAAATTAATGAATTACGCAAATATGTTTCATATATATGTTTCATATATCATTTCTGAAATTTGTTGGAAAGATAAACTGCGTAACGGAGCCACGGTGTTCACGGGTGACCACCACTAAGAAAAATGTGCAATTGGCAAGATTGTACCGTTATTTTAATATATTTCGCTGTTCTTTGCCATTATCAAATTTTTAATATGAAATATGTACTGTGGCCCACTGGTGCAAGTTCAAAAGTTTGCGTGGTAGCGAAAGGATTAAAATCATTCGTCACCACGCAGGTTGATTCTGACCCTAGCGTGGCCCCAATTTTATTTCTATTTCCTCCTGTTAATTACTATTCATAATCGTCTTTGCGTGCTTGGACTGTTATGTCAGAAACAACCAGTACCAAACGTGTAAGCGCATTTCGTAAAAGAATAATTAAGGAGAGTGAATAATTATTCCCTTTACCTTAGAATTATTATTCTCTTTACTTTTGACTGCCAATGCGCGTGGCGACCACGCATCTATTTCTTATTTACCTTTAAGACATCGACTGACGAAGTATTGTCCGAATTCGGGTCTCTCTTCTTTGTCTTTCGATTTTTTGCCCAGTAATTCAGACTTGCCGGGGGCATCCCGGCAATCGGCTCAAACTTCATTTTTCCTCCTTTCCCCTTTTTCGAAACGCATAATAAACGAACACGGCAGGACAGATTTCGCTCACAAAGGAAACCTGAGCGGTCTCATTAAGGTATCGAGCGTCGATGCGGCTAGACGCTAATTTCCGCGTGTCATTTGCAGCGACAGCTCTCTCGTCGTCCTCTTCCGTCTCCTTCGTTTCCTCCTTTCTTCCAATATTTCCATTCCGTCCGCGGCCGCGTTTAACCTGCGTATGCAAATATATTTCTGCTCGGCGCAGGGAGGAAAATAAAAATATTGGTGTCCGGGAGTAAGCTCGACGGTGTGTCTCCGTTTCGTGTAAACGCAAATGGACTATCCAACGAGGTGGACATAACCGAGGATCAGAATACTCGTGGAAAGTAGGAGCGAAAGGTTAAAAGAAGCGCGCATTACTTTTACACCCTACGGATACATAATTCTGGAATCTCTCTCTTTTCTTTCATACATTTTTTAGCAGGTGTAATATGTCATCGTTGCACTTTAAAATGGTAATTTCTGAAAGGAAACGAAGACCCACACATGATACCAAGTATCCCGTTAGTTTCTATTGCGCCAATTTTTTTATGAAAATGTTGACCGCTACCTAATAAAGCTTCTCCTTTGAAGTCCAAAAAATGTATGATCATCAACCCAACATAGTTTGCTTCAACACTCATCGCCGCTCATACATCCGAAGTCACATGAACTTGCTACCGAGAGATGTTAAAACGTCCTTTAAGTATTACTTCTGATTTTAACGGCGTTCACCACCAAGTGGGGACGATGACTTCCACCGCTAGATGGCATTAGTATCGAATTCGGTGGGAGGTAACTAAAACGTACTTTCTCGCTCGGATGAGGGAGACGCGACGCATAATGGGCAGTGTTTAGCAACGGGCGAAAAATGTGTGCGTATTTTGCACGTATACAACTCACACAACGGCTAGACGCCTCTGGACTAGGCGCCGAAACGTGTGTGACCCTCGGCCGCACGCACACGCAAGTTGGACGCTCCGCCTAGAGTCGGCAACGGTTGCTAAGGAATTCCCAAATTCCTCGCGAGAAACTTGAAAATCCTGAAAAAGGTGCTCCACGGGGACAACGATTTTGAACGTATTTCTCAATCGATTGAGCTCAACGAGTGCTCGTTTTAAAGATAAAATGTTGACGTGTGTTTATATGGGAGCGATTTTCGATCAAGCACCTCCTTCCTAGTTAAAAGGGCATTGAAATTATGTCATTGCACTTTTTTATATAATAATGACCACTTATCGAAAATCGCTCCCATATAAACACAGGTCAACATTTCGTCTTCGATATGAGCACTCGTTAAGCTCGATCGGTTTAGAAATACGTTCGGAATCGTTGTCCCCGTGAGGCCCTGCAAAATCGCTGGAGTGGTGAGCGCCCTTAAGTACATCCTTTCATCTCATTTGTATGCTTTAGTCCGCTGAAATGTTTGGGATATATTTTGAATTCTTTATCACACAGCGACTGGCTAGAGCTTCACACAAAACCCATAAATGCCCGCGTCAAATTCATTGCCAGGTCCATGAATCTCCAAACGTCTCATCCAAGTGCGCAATGCGCATACGTTCCCATAAGGGTCGTCCTCATCTGGCAGTCAAATCGATCGGTGGTCGATGACGATCGGTGTCCAGCAACGCATCGCCGTCGATTTTTGTCAGAACGTTTATAAGCGGGCGGTCGTCGTCGTTCCAACCAGGCTTTACAATTTCCGTCAATTAATGCTGTCGTGTGTGTCATACCGAATTAGATCCAGTTTGCTGGACTGTCGAGTCTCGCCAGATCGGTCGTAGGGGAACCTGGTGCGAGTGAGTGATGGAAACCGGGATCCCGGATTGATTCCAACCCCGAGATAATCCGATATCCGAGGGTTCGAAAATTCGAACACCCAGAAGTGCCCCGGTATCCGGATGTAACGAAGATATACCAATATCCGGCCGGGTCGAATCCGGATCCAAACCTAGGGACGGAATTAAAGCGTCTCCCTACCCATCGATGCTCTTATTATGTTTTCAGCCTCGGCCGATGAAATTCGGAACCTCCATCCGTTCATATTGGACGACCTTAACTATGAACGAGGCTACATTGTCAATCCCGTTGTCAGACGAGAACCGAAAGTGTCTCTTCAGTCCGACAGTAACTGCCATTTATTTTTCATTTGATTTAAGCGATCGCTCCGATTTTCTTATCTGGGCAGGTTTTCCTCCATGCCTTCTCCTGGCAGAAGTCGATGCATTTTTCCAGTCAGATCTTCGAGTTTCAATCTTGAATTAACAACGGTCTTGCGCAGAAAGTGTCTTTTCTGTCCGACAATAACTGCCATTTAATTTTCAGTTGATTGAAGCAGTCGCTTCGATTTTCTTATCTGGGCAGATTGTTCTACAATGATGCCTTTTCCTGGCAGAAGTCGATGCATTTTTCCAGTCAGATCTTCGAGTTTCAATCTTAAATTAACAACGGTCTTCTGCTGAAAGTGTCTCTTCTGTCCGACAATAACTACCATTTATTTTTCAGTCGATTGAAGTAATCGCTCCGATTTTCTTATCTCGGCAGATTTTTCTACAACGATGCCTTTTCCTGGCAGAAGTCGATGCATTTTTCCAGTCAGATCTTCGAGTTTCAATCTTAAATTAACAACGGTCTTCTGCCGAAAGTGACTCTTCTGTCCGACAATAACTGCCATTTTTTTTTCAGTTGATTGAAGCAGTCGCTTCGATTTTCTTGTCTGGGCAGATTTTTCTCCGACGATGCCTTTTCCTGGCAGAAGTCGATGCATTTTTCTAGTCAGATCTTCGAGTTTCAATCTTGAATTAACAACGGTCTTGCGCCGAAAGTGTCTCTTCTGTCCGATAATAACTGCCATTTAATTTTCAGTTGATTGAAGCAGTCGCTTCGATTTCCTTATCTAGACAGATTTTTCTCCAATGATGCCATTTCCTGGCAGAAGTCGATGCATTTTTCCAGTCAGATCTTCGAGTTTCAATCTTGAATTAACAACGGTCTTTCGCCGAAAGTGTCTCTTCTGTCCGACAATAACTGCCATTTATTTTTCAGTTGATTGAAGCAATTGCTCTGATTTTCTTATTTGGGCAGATTTTGCTACAATGATGCCATTTCCTGGCAGAAGTCGATACATTTTCCAAATCAGATCTCGGAGTTTCAATCTTGAATTAACAACGGTCTTCTGCCTTGACGTCCATCGTGGGTTAAATAATAGGGCCAGATATATTCTTCACTTGGATGAATGTTAGATGTTGCAATCTGGGATTATCGAAGGTGGAAATATCTCGAAATAATGCTCTACATATTTCGTGACATTTAATACTTGGAATTTATTATGTAGGCGTAAAGAGGCATGGCGTGCTGCTTGTACTCGGGGCAACTTATTTACGTTCGTTTAAAGCAAAAATAAAGAAAAAGATCAATTACTTGTGACTGGAAGCGCAGTCTCGCAAATATTCCAATGTACGCGAAGCGCACATCCGATGACATTGGGTTTCCTGTTACGTCAAAGCTGATAGGAGAGTAGCTGTGATATTGACAGTGGACCGTGTACACCGAGAAAACACGTTGGTTACGGAAACCAACATCTGTTTGGCTCGACTAGAGCATTTTATTGCTACGTGAACAAAGAAACACTTGATTAAAACCTCTGTCGACAATTAGTTGAACGCAATGTACCTTCGACAGGAAGAAAGAGACGTCTCCAATGATTCCTGTAAACTCATGGACGTAGGATATATCGACCCCGCACACCGATCTGACCAATGGCAGCCAAATTGAGAGAAAGAGAGAAAAAGCAGGGGGTGCTCTTCTTCTTACTCTCCGATTGTGCGTAAAACAGCTGCGCTGCGCAATATCACGACAGGCTCTCTAGCAGAGAGAGGATAGCTCCTCTCTTTTTCTTTTCGCCACCTTCACGGGAATATTAAGCCAATGGTTGGGTGTGCGGGGTCCATATATCCTACGCCACGTGTAAACCATACAATCGCAATGAACTATTAAGGGCGCTCACCACTCCAGCGATTTTGCAGGGCCTCACGGGGACAACGATTCCGAACGTATTTCTAAACCGATCGAGCTTAACGAGTGCTCATATCGAAGATGAAATGTTGAACTGTGTTTATATGGGAGCGATTTTCGATAAGTGGTCATTATCATATAAAAAAGTGCAACGACATAATTTCAATGCCCTTTTAACTAGGAAGGAGGTGCTTGATCGAAAATCGCTCCCATATAAACACACGTCAACGTTTTATCTTTAAAACGAGCACCCGTTGAGCTCGATCGGTTGAGAAATACGCTCAAAATCGTTGTCCCCGTGGAGCACCTTTTTCAGGATTTTCAAGTTTCTCGCGAGGATTTTGGGCATTCCTTGGCAACCGTTGCCGACTCTAGGCGGAGCGTCCAACTTGCGTTTGCGTGCGGCCGAGGGTCACACACGTTTCGGCGCCTAGTCCAGAGGCGTCTAGCCGTTGTGTGAGTTGTATACGTGCAAAATACGCACACATTTTTCGCCCGTTGCCAAACACTGCCCATTATGCGTCGCGTCTCCCTCCTCCGAGCGAGAAAGTACGTTTTGGTTACCTCCCACCGAATTCGATGCTAATGCTATCTAGCGGTGGAAGTCATCGTCCCCACTTGGTGGTGAACGCCGTTAAAGGCAAGCAACACTAGCTTGATGACATTTACCCATAACTTCACTTGCAATTCTATGTGGGTTGTTTTGGAACAAGATCGATGTTTAATTTTTCCAACAGGGTCGCGCGACGAAGCGAACGAGATGTTTTAACTGGTCGCAGAAAACATACGACGGAAGTTCTCCCACTCTGTTGTTTCTTCGTAGCTAATCGGATCGCTCTATAGAAAAAATGTTAATGTGGATGTTAATGTTAAAGTATCGAGAAGTTAGCAGAAATTTCTCATCGTTGCCGGCGTAACTTACCGCGTTTAGAACTCTAGGTGGAAGATGTCGGAGCCGAGTTTGTTTTCGCCTTGGCGAAGTAGGTGGAGGAATAAGGAGGCGGAAACATGTCGGAGGAAAGGGCGAAGGAGAACCGATCGGTGGCGATGGCGATGGTCGGGATGGTACTCCCGGATATCCCAGGGGAGACGTCGGATGGCGCGTTATACCCTGGCAACCCCTCATACGACGTCGACCCTCTTGACCCGCGACCCCTGCGTCGGTGGTTCGTCTCGGTCACGATCGGCAGAGATGGCTGCGAGCGACAACTTTTTCCACCACCGCCGACAATTATCGTGGGACATTCCGTCACATTCCGGAAGAAATTGCCTCTCTTCCACGCCGAGGCACCTCCAAGGAATTCCATTTAACCCCGGTTGGCCGAACGCGGCGCATAAATTCGGATCGTTTGACAACCGAACTGCGTCGATCTTAGGGAGTTGCTACAAACGAATCATGCCTCGAGTCGACTCAAAATCCTGAAAGTAACCACGAGCCACGGGGGCCTCGGAGGAATTTCATTTAACCCCGCGTGATTGGATCTCGTTATTGGTTTTGGGTCACTCGTCGATTGAAGTGTATCCCCGGATGTTCTTCGAAAAAGTGCACCTAGTTAGATACACTCGGGGAGATGTGATTGCGGGGCTTCGAGTTTCCATTTGCCTACGCGCGATCGAACCTGGTTATTGAATTTATGCCTTTGGTCGGCCGAGACTCTATCGGGTGACTCGGGATCGGGCCATTTCTTTGGGGAAATTTACGCAGGGACAATTTTCTTCCGCAATTTCCGGCATCGGCACGCGAGGACGTTGGCTATGTGTCCGAACGGGCCGACGTCGTCGCGACGTCCTGGGGGTGATTGGATTAACCCTTTGCTCTCGAAGCTTTTGCCATTCGATTTGCCGCTGGCGATCGAGAGCCACTTCGCTACCCAAATGGTCAAATGTCTCGTGGCCTGAAAAATCGCGTTATCGCGGCACGGGATATCCGTATAAGATTGGTTTAACGCAATTCCATCGATTTCGAAAGCGAAAAGGACGTAACCTTCGCGACAGCGATCGCGTACCCACTAAGAATAATTTACAGCACCGTTACAAATTATCCACGCCAGTTTTAGGACCACAGAGACCCCTCGGTGGGCGAGGCTATCGATGTCCCATAATTTGTAACTTAATTACATCGAGCCCGGTCCACTTGCCTCGCTGCCATTTGTTTCTGGCTCAAGCAAACGCAGATAATAAAAGACGGCAATTAACGCTCTTTCCGTAAAAACCTGGAAAAAGCGGGACGCTAATTAAAACTTCATAATTTTTGTGAAAATAGAATTTTAACTGGCACTTTAATCAATTATTTCACTTTTGCAGCGAATACCTCAGACAGCTATCACACCTCTGCTGCCCCAAATCCGACAGGGCAAATCATGCATTGGATAAATACTATGCGTAAATAATAATTGCAATACGTTCCATATGCATGAAACATTAAATATTTTGTGATTTCAAGCGTGGCATTTTAACGGATTTCCAGCCTAAATAATGTATACCCCTTTGCACTGTTTTGTTAAATATTTGAATCTGGGATTCCCTGTAACGACAAAATTTTCATATTGGTGGGCCTGTACGACTCCGAATTAGGAGGGACTTTCTCGTCTTCCACCGTTTTCTGATATCTTTCCATTAAGTGCTTCAAATCTCGTAATAAACACTTACATATGCACGAACAGCGCTGAAGTAAAGTGTGATAATGTAATAATTACGTAAATCCTTGCAAAATTCATCATTTCACATCGTTACGTTTCACTTTCTGCAAGTTGCGGTATATGGGTTTAAGGTGAAGTGAAACACGTCGAGGAACTTGATCAACGTCGATAAAGATGATTTTTCTAAATGTCTTCGTTGCCGACGTTCGTTTTTATATTGACAGCTGTGTCGAATTATATTGTGTATTGTACCAAATGGTATATTCCACCTGTCGTTTTCGTACAATAATTATAAAGAAATCGAAGTAAAACTCCAGAAATCCTCTGGATTCATGCCTTCTGGGGCCCTAATTGACTGCGGAGGGACCCCCTGCGCCATCTGTGATTTCCAGGTCAATTAACATTTCACTCCGAGACCTCGTATTCCCATCGTTTTAGCAAAGAAGAGCATACAACACTTTTTTTGCCTTTATCCCGTTCAAATGCGAGTTTATCGATTACCAGAGTGTTCTAAATTGTCGTAAAATTGTCCTGACCCTTTCGATTCTCATATCAGAGCCTTCGATAATTGTATATCGATCGAAATATGAGAGCTCGACGCCATTTTGGTTCTGGTCTGGGCTGAGTTAAAAAATTTGTTTGAAAAATCCAAATTTTTAATATGTCAGGACAATTCTTAGATGATCAGGAGTGATGTGTCAATGTTTCGGGCAGTTTGGTCTAATACCCTTAAAAAAAAGTGTTGTATTCGAATCGACTGATTTGAAGGATATTTCACTTCACCTTAATCTCCGAAAACATCGTATCTGTGTTTGAAAAAAGTTTTTAGCGTTGTCTCGTTTACTCCGTTTTGTTGAACCTTACTCCGTAAGCGAGCGCTTAATACGCGCTCAAGCCCGATCTAATCCGCAACGTGTAGCCTATTCAATAAGGGCGAAGGATCGTTACCGCACTCGCGTGACCAACTGTGTGTTACTATAATCGAGACAAGCGGTATTAGGTGTTGGACGAGCTCTCGGTACGTGCGTGTTCCATTTGCACGGCTACACGAGATTGATTAGCGCACGAAAACCCTAATCTAGAGGTTCACCTGAGAACGGCCGAGATGAGAGAGGAGAGAAACGAGTAGGATGGTTTTCGAGATACCGCGATAGAAATGAATTCTTTTTCTATTAAATTCCTCCTAGGTGATCAACTTCATTTAATATCTACCCTACACGGACGCGCTTTCGTTTTTCAAAGCTATGTATTTTTCGGAACGTGATCCCTGCATTTGTCAGGAAAAAATTAAAATTTAAAAGGGGTGTAGAGGTACGCGAGCCTTGCTCTCATTTGCATGTTTAATTGGAGGCGTGTGGCAGTTAGCTGATAAGCCTGCTTTACATTGGTAATGGAATCAAGGTGGAAATCGAAAATGTTGGGAAAATTAACACCGTAACGGATATTCAAGAAACATGATGGATGAGTTTTCGTTTTTGGGTCGATGCGAGGGTGTAAATAATAATAGGTTAGTATGTAGAATGAGTTGATGTCGCTACTGGGTCGAAACTAAAATTAGTTTCGTTTTTAATTAGAGATAAACATCATGGCATATCCTCTGATTTATAGCTACTTTATGAAAATATAATATTTCGTGGAAAGCTCTTAAGGAGGGACATTAAATTGAGTAGTTTATATCTTAGTCTTCTGGTCACAGCAGTTCCATTATCGCGTTACAAATTTATAAACAACTTGATTAACTCTAAAACTTCCCGCACATCTCGTCGTGTAAAAAAACAACCTCATCAAATATGAACACGTAATGTCTCATGATGAATCTCTTGGAATATGGAATGAGATTCGCTGTTTAAATGATTTACTTTCTTCCCAAATAAACATTGACCTTTATAAACAATGAAACAACATTATCTCTGAAAATAATCATTGTGGATAATTTCATCCCCAAGTGATGATTCGTTTAAAAAATGGTACAAATGACCGCGAACCCTTCAGTGTCCAGAACAAAGTACAGCGAGAAAGATAAATGAGCATTCATCTTTTTTTTCAATATCAGAACGTACGCGAAGAATTGAATCACTTCTTTGTTGTCTTTCTTAGTCTATTTATAGAAAGTGGAACTTGAAGTCTGTGCGAAGTTTGTTTACGGGACACGAGATTTGCTTCGAACCATCTCATCTAAGTCAGAACAAAGTGCAGCGAGAAAGTTAAATGAGTATTCATCTTTCCTTCAATACCAGAACGTACGCGAAGAATTGAATCACTTCTTTGTTGTCTCTCCTAGTCTATCTGTAGAAAGTGGAACTTGAAGTTTGTGCGAAGTTTGTTTACGGGACACGAGATTTGCTTCGAACCATCTCATCTAAGTCAGAACAAAGTGCAGCGAGAAAGTTAAATGAGCATTCATCTTTTCTTCAATACCAGAACGTACGCGAAGAATTGAATCACTTCTTTGTTGTCTCTCCTAGTCTATCTGTAGATAGTGGAACTTGAAATCTGTGCGAAGTTTGTCCACGGGACACGAGAGTTGCTTCGAACCATCTCATCTAAGTCAACTCGATTCAGCGGTCCTCAGGGGAAAAGTTCTCCAAACCTGATCATACAACACTATCTTTTCTTCCTGTCCAGTGCAGGGCGATACAGAGCAATACAGTAAGATACACAATTCAGGTGCCGTTTCCTCGATAACATCCGTTCTCAAACCTCAAAATTAACTCAACAGGACGAATGGTCATTGGAATTATCTGAAGCTGCTACACGTCTTCAGACTACGTTTAAAGTAGTTCGAAGCAGATAATACGTAATGACGTCAACTGTCGAATTATATTGCAAATTATTTGTAGATATCATCGCCGATTGATCTTTACGATCGTTCGGTGATCAGAGGAGATTTGGAATTTGGGCCGAGAACATCTCGGTTTGCCTTCCTTGCACGACACAGGGCGACACGTCATGTAATTACTGTTCTCGACAGAGGATCGTCATCAATGGGGCTCAACCGAGGAGCTTCGAATTAACTTGATGGAACGACGAATGGCCGTTGAAGTTACTCGGAGCGTCCCATTTCGGGAAGTACGAAACAGTTACAGTGGTTTAATGATGACGCATAAGGAACATTTACAACCAAAGTTTGACCGAATGCCGATTTCGATATTGTGCATACGGTGGAATATTCACGTTACAAATTATCAAGAGACGCGGTAACGTATCCGACAAGATCATCACTTTGTGCACCAAGGGTGTTTATCATATGGTTTTCTTTCCCGAATTCGAAATAGCCCTCTTTTCATATTTGGATTCGAAGCAATAGTGCTCTGGATATCCAAAACTCTTAATCCAAACGTAAACAGTATTAGTTATTGGAAAACATGTAAAACAATAGAACGTTTTTAGAGAAAATTGTACAGAGAAAACCGATCGTACGGTTTTCTGTTAAACATAATCCTCTAATGTGATATGAAATGGTCATTATATATTAACGTCAAAATATTTATACAATTTTTCTCCAACCTAGGTGCACCGAATAATTTGAAACTTTAACACGCGATTAAGGAGGTTCTAATAAAGGTTTTGAAACTCACGAAATTTCATTTGTAGAAAAGAAAATATAAAGTTTTATCAATATTTTCACGTTTTGATATACATAGAATGACCCTTTCGTATCATCTTATATATATTTTAATCACGGTCGGACGTGGGGATGTGCCACCTGTACGTATAGTTAGGCCGCGGAGTGTCAATATTTTATATGAATACGATCTTCATTTGTCGATTTGAACACATGGGAATGAAGTTACTATAATGACCCTTCGTAAAAACACATCGGTTAAGCGGAAGCTACTATAATGGCGCTTCATAACCGAACGATTAAAGTGACAAGATTTACCTTAATAGAGCTAGTAGCTATTGTTTCTAGGGGTCGCCTCACAAGATGCAAAGACATTTTCAAATCACTAAAGCTGTACTTAACATCTAGTGGAGAAAAAAAGAAGCCACGCGAGGGTGGTTCGAAACGCGGTCACCTCTTCCATTACAGTATGCCACACCACCGTGGTATTGTTGAGGCGAAAGTATTGTGCTCTGTGCAGCGTCCATTCGCGGAGGTCTAAATTAACTCGAGAGGTCGACAAATTTGGAGGTGTCCGTAGCGGCGCAAGTGGTCTGGAAATGGAAGTACCGAAAATAGTACCACAGGTCTCCTAGATAACCGATTTCGATCGATGAACGTCTTCTTCGCGTAGACTGCGCAAGAACGACAAAGTCCACGCATTGGGAGAAATCCGCAGATTTTCTCGCATGTCTTTTTTTTTTTTTTTTTTTAAGAGGGGGAAAAATGTCTGCTAGACATCTCCAATCTCGCATATTTTTTAGACTTGCAAATGTACCCAACGAGATGTAATGACGGAATAACAGGAACAGCGAAATAACGAAAGAAAACTGTGACCACAGTGAAAACGTCCATCTCGTGATCAAACTGTACTCCAACACCGGTAATTGCTTCATGTCCTACTTGTAAGTTGAAAAGCTAGATTTGAGGGAAGAACTCTATCGAGTATTTAGCAGGATAAAGCCGAAGTCGGACCCACCCCGACCCAACTACAAGTCTGAATACTATACGAAGCACCATCCAGGTGCAACTCTCGCGAGGACGTCCCTCTTGATGACACCCGTCGGCGGATCCCCGTATTAACCCGAGAGGGCGACGAATGGCGATTGAAATTACTTGAAGCCTCTCCCTTTCGAGGACCTCCGGAGTGGTCCGGAGCAGTCCGGGCGGAAGGCGGTGAGGAAGTGGAAGTAGGCCCGCCGGGGAATCAGTCTCGACAGCGGAAATTCCACGAAAAACAAACTCCCCGCCGTTTCCCCTGCGGTGTGGCGAGGAGAGAGATTGGATACGTGCGACGAGCCCGTGTACGCAGGGGCGGTACATCCGCGTGTGGAACCCACACCCGCGTGTGGAATCCACCCGTGCGCGTGTGGATACCCACACGTGCCGAGCCCCATACTCGCCCCGCTCCTGTCCGCTCGGTGGTTCTCGGGGTTTTGGAGGGCCTCCAGGAGAAAACTCAACGACTGCTGGCTGGTCCGTGCCCACACTCCAGACTCCACCCGCGCACACCTTCTCCGTGCCCTCCACCCTCCCGGACCACGCGGGACCACCCGGGACCATCCGGGACCGTCCACGACCAACACGCACAACACGGACGGGCCTTTACGAGCCGACCGTCCGCCTCGACGATCCCCTTCTAGGGGGATGCGAAGGTCCGAGTTGATTGGGTGTGAGCAAACACTGGCGCTCAGCTGCGAATCCACTGCTTCTCCCTGCATGTCCAAGAATCGTCCTACACGTCGCGCCGGCGTTCCCCTCTCTTCTGTGTTTCCACCCCTCGACCGCGACTCTTTACGTCCTCCTTGGCCTTCACCTGACCCAGCTTTCCCAAACTTTTCGACGAACTTCATCCCTCTCCTTGCTCTTTCGAGTACGAACCGTTGTAGAGTCGCTGGATCTTGGGATTGCAAGAATGTCTGGATTGGGCATGCTTTACCGGTCGTCGATACGTTTCATTTATCATATTTTTAATGTAACGCGTGGAGGAAATAAAACATCACCTGTGCATAAAAAATGAACCGCATGGCAGTAATTGTTGGGTTAGGACAAGTAGAAGTTCATTGAAAAGTTGATATCTCACTGGGAATGAAAATGCTTTGCTCGTCCAAGCTAATAGTTTTTAATAGGGTTGTAATAAATATCTGCTTTCGCTTTATGCGAAAGTTTCACATATAATCTGGACTTTCGCCTTTTTAATAGGAATTTCTTCTTTTGCTTCCGTTTTTGCTTTCGGTATAAGTACTTTAGTTCCTACTCTAGTTTTTAGGGAATATGTCTTGACGTTTATTTGAAGTACCGCATAATCTAAGTTTTAGTCTCCATCGATGTCTAAGGAAGAAATACGGGAAAATAAAAACGCAAATTGTTTGCGTAAAAATGAACGTCTAGTAAACGTTCGCTTTCAGTGATGCTTTATGAACGAAAGAGGAAAATGATCTGAAAGGATGGAGGAAACTATTTTAAATAGTTACCCAGTTCCCATAGGGGATGCTCATAAGCCGTCGATTCGCGCCCCTCGGTATACACAGGGGATTAAACCCTCTTTCCCTGAAAGAGAACCGGGACTTGCAAATCTCGTTCGAAAGGTAAATCGAATTTGAAATTCAGCCAGCTCGAAGTTTTGGTGTCTTCGAGGCACGAAGGCGGCCGCGAAAATCGGAGCTCGGTAAGAGAAGGAAATGATCCGTCTAGTCGATGAAATTCCACGAGGGCGGAAATCTCGGGAAGGATTTCAGCTATACGGAATATCGAGACACTTCGGAGATACCAGGTGACTCAACAATTTCCAGACTACTCTCTATTTTGGTAGGAAAGGAATTCGCTTAATCGGTAATTGCCAACTGAATAAAATCCGAAAGAATATGCAACTGAAAAAATGATTCATAGAATTTGTACTGTGCTTCGAGAGAACGCGAGGAGAACATGTGCTGGTCGGGTGTTTCGTTCACTTTGTTGTGTGTCTCTTTCTGCCAATCAATCATAAAATGAGGTGGAACGATGCCAAATATAGGGGAACTTTTATTCCATACAACGTTCGGATATTTGGCCAATACCTGGGGGATGCGTTTCTAAATCTAATATACGTAGTTGGTCGTCACAAAAAGAGTGTTTCTTGAAGAATCAAAATAAACATTATGTACTAAATAAGAATATTATCCTCAGGATATGAATTTTTTGCGGAGACTTCAGTAAGTGTTATCTCGTGAATTTTCTCATATCTCAGAATGGAATCTCAGATTCAATTGTATTTGAAAATTCCTGTGATATTCTACAAATATGAAATTTAACGCTATTCCGGAAACCCCATTCTATTATAGAAATAAGTAATGATTTCGTGAATTCTGTACCACGGATCGTTATAGGCTATTTTCCGCGAAAATACGATATTCTGGTTACCACATTGTTATTTATTTCACGTAGCATATATGCGTCCGTTTATTCGTGGAATGACGTGTAGCCGTTCCTCAGCCGAGAGACAAAGATCGCGTTTAAAAATTCAAATGGAAATGCGAGATAAATGTTTGCTTATGCAAAGAGCTCTTTAGGGACTGCGTAGTTTTTGCTCGGATTATTAGTCGTACAAAAACAGCCCGCAGAAATTATAACAAGTAGAAATATCGCGGCCCGACACAATGGTCGAGGAAAAACGCGTTAGGGCAACAATTTCGATGATGCGCGAATTTTCATTCATAACATCGGCCGATTATATTATACGTGTAATTGCCTTTTCAATTGCCTTAATAAACCTACTCGTATCTTCGAAAAGGAATTTTTTTTCGGGTCAGGTGAACCATCCCGCACAATGTCTGCCACTGTGGGACGAAATTTTGAATTCAGACATACCACGTCAAATTCGGGCCCTGCGGCTCTGAAAACCCTCGCCAACAGTTTTCAATGCAAATCTAATTACTTCTTCACTCTGCGCAGCCTTTTGCACGCTTTGACCCAGTTTGCGATCGATGTTACACTTTCGCACAGTTCAGGCTTTTTTCTTCCTCTTTTCTTGTGCGGCACATATACGCCATTTTTCACGACTATACTTAGATCGTTATTGCGTCGCGATGAATTAAATGCTAGGGATTCGAAAAGGATAATAAAAGCAGCTAATAAAGTCGTAAGAAGGTGGTTGAAATATTCAAAGAAAATCTCTTTTTCCCCTTTCCTCTCTTCGGTTTAATGGCAGCGGTTCGTTCGCTATCGCGATTCCAAAGCAACGACTTTTTCCACGCTTCGCTCCACAACCTCGGAATTCCGGCGCGTCTCCTTTTCTCTCGCTTCTTTCTTCCCTCGTTCTCCTTCTTTTTCCAATTTCGAGCAACACCAGCGTCTGCTCTTGCCGGAAGCATTTCTCCATGTAAATTTGATTACTGCTTTAGTTTTTATCGCCCTTTTGCCCTTTTTGACCCCACCGTTTGAATGGTGTTATACTTTAACACGATTCCAGCCATCTTCTCAGAAGTATGATTTTTACGGATCGAAGAAAAATTCTTTCCCTCCCTTTGGAACCCCTGAAAAAGCCCGAAAGTTTAAAACTGCAAAGTCCAGATTCCATGCCCTGCCCCATGATTTCGATACTTCGAATAAATTTGTATGGGAAAAAGATTCGAAGCTTCCGAAACAATGAAAGGAAGTAAGAAGGTTCCATAACGATGGGGAAGATGTGCAATAAAAATGTTTCTTCTCCGGGTCCCTTTGGTACATAATGGTCATATTTATCTTCATGCCCAAGCTCCGAGCTATTTAATTTTTCTCACTTTTCCTCGGCAGAATTTTTCTATGCAAGCTTACTAATAATTAGAAATCCCTAAATTTTCTCGCCTCATGCCCTTTGACTCACTGACATCGCGCATCGTTATTTCGGGAGTACACCCACTTCTGTTAAAAATTCATAAAATACTGATACGTAAATCAAATGCATGGAATTTTAAACCCCGTACTTTACCCAACGGTAACCATTTTAGGTACTCGTAGTAGATCTCCGAAGGGAGAAAAATACCGTTCCCAAAAAGAAAAGAAATTCCTAAGAGAGTCGTAATACGGCCGTCGAAAGTATCCTCGTTTCCCTTTCCCTCGGTTTGGTGTAATGGTTCGTTCGCGATCGCGATTCCGGCAAGCGACGAGTTTCCTTGCACTTCGCTCCACAATCTCGAAATTCCCGTGCGTCTCCTTCCTTTCCTCTCGTTTTTCTCCGTTCGATGCCCTTCCCTTTCCAATTCCAAGCAACAGCAGCAGCTCTCCTCTATTGGATCTCACACTACGCCCGCGAGAGCACCTTCGGGATTCCTCCCGCGGGACGCGAGCTCCCCTCTCGTCCTCTAATTTGACGCGAAACGTTATTTCTCCGCGCGATAAAGATAACCCCTCTCTCTTTCCCGACCGACACTTTTACGAAGTGGCGTGGTTATCCGGTGAATTTCCCCGCTTCGTTGAGCTTGCCATCACGGGAAAGGGTCACCGAGAAATGTAATGGGACGCCTTCCTTGCTCATTGAGCCATTCCTCCCGCGGGTTCAACTTTTACATGAACGTGAATTTTCCATTTCTCCTTTTTATTCGGAAAGAACTGAAACCCAAGTAGATACTAGTGCAAGAATTGAAAACTATACTGAACGAAATGTAATGGGACATCTTCCTTGCTCATTGAGCCATTCCTCCCGCGGGTTGAACTTATATATGAACATGAATTTTCCATTCCTATGTTTTATTAAGAGAGAACCTATATCAAAGTATATAACAAGGAACATCGAAGTAAATACCCACGCAAGAATTGAAGTACTATTTATTTTATTGATCGAAATGTAGTGGTACCCCTTCTTTGATCATTGAGCCATTCCTCCCGCGGGTTGAACTTGTACATGAACGTGAATTTTCCATTTCTCCTTTTTATTCGGAAAGAACGGAAATCCAAGTAGATACTAGTGCAAAAATTGAAAACTACTTTACCGAACGAAACGTAATGGGACATCTTCCTTGCTCATTGAGCCATTCCTCCCGCGAGTTGAACTTATATATGAACGTGAATTTTCCATTCCTATGTTTTATTAAGAGAGAATCTATATCAAAGTATATAACAAAGAACATCGAAGTAAATACCCACGCAAGAATTGAAGTACTACTTATTTCATTGATCGAAATGTAGTGGTACCCCTTTCTTGCTCATCAAGCCGTTCCTCCGGCTGGTTGAACTTTTAAATGTACGTAAATTTTTCATTCCAGTATTTTATTTAGAAATACCTTAAATTCAATTAACACCCACGCAATAATTGAAAACTATTTTATTAAAGAAAATGTAACGGAACATCTTCCTTGCTCATTGAACCATTCCTCCCACTGGTTGAACTTTTACATGAACGTGAATTTTCCATTCATATTTTTTATTTAGAAAGAACCTACGTCAAAGTAAATACTGCCGGAGGAATTATAAACGATTTTACTTGGGATCAAATTAGTTAACTAAGTCTTGAAAATCCTGAGGTCCGACTGACAAGGGTGGAAAATGAAATTTGGCGATATACTAATTACATGTTTTTGTACATTTCACCTAAGAGGGTTGAAACGTCCTCTCTAAGTTTTATCTTATTTATTAGAACAGCGAACGTGTAGTTTCGTTTTTTAACAGTAGATGAAACTATTTATTGGTTTATATTATAATTGAACTCTTATGTGAGTGTGGGTATAATTACGAGAATTACAGCGCATCCGATTGATGTATTTACATCATTTTTTTTAGTTCCAGCTGAAAAACGATTTATGTTTTCTTTCAGGATACTGGAATGGATTTTATGCGCTTTCAAATTTTTTCGGGGAAATCTACGCGTGGAACGTGCAAACGGAAGCGTGCAGGATTCAACAGTTTTTGAATACAGGGTTGATTCATTCTGTCCAACAGCGCGATTGTTACAAAGGGAATGACGTTTTAACGTTAAATCTCTTGCAAAGATCGCTTTCGCGTATACATTTGCTACATGAATGCTACAAACGCACGTTATTTTCGGCACTGACAGATACGTAACGATTAATACTCTCGTATAAACTAAAAGTTAAATTAGAACGCTTAAATGGTATTAGAATGTATATTACTATTAGGAAAAATTAAATCCTTAATACTTGGGCTTTGCATCTAAAAGCTACGAATTATCTTGAAGAGGTATATTTCAAATAGTATAGAAGAAACTATTTGAAGCCAAACTATCACATTTTATTCAATGAAAAAAAAAAAAAAACAATTTGTTAAACGACAGAGATTCTCAATAGTATCTATCCGTTCTATGTAATATTTTCAAAGTACCCCTGGAACCATTATAAAACTGACAATAAACAATACTCGGAATATGCCGCGCAACTCTATTCCGTCCTTTTCCCACGTCCAAAATATAAAAAAAATGATAAATGCACCATTAAAGTTGCCTTTTTATCCAACAAGTCATTTCATCCATCCCTTTTTTTTTTTTATATATCGCACTCAAGCGTCGAAACCAAAAAACGCTACAATTATGCAAATACACTACAGAAAAATGGTAATGTAAAGCGTAATAAAACCATTTAAAACCACGATCCCTGAAGGCCACCCCTAGGATCAGCGTTTCATGCATTGAAAAAGATCCGGAACCGTTTCACGCCCCGGTACCCGAGCACAGCGGGACAGGGCAATTTATCAAAATCAGTCGGTGAAACAGTACTTTCGCATTACCCGGAGGCATAGGATCTTACAAAAAGGTAGAACCGCCAAGGGAAAGTACGAGGCGGTAATCGAGAGAAGTGATAGCGACAAGGGGTGGCGGAAGGGCAGCTTTGCGCGTGCGCGGAGGGCGGCTGCTCGACGGGGGGGGGGGGGGGGGGGGGGGGCGGGGGGGGGGGGGGGGGGGGGGGGGGGGGGGGGGGGGGGGGGGGGGGGGGGGGGGGTCGCGGCACGTGTTTCCGCTTTTTACGGTAAAACGTCGCCGGGAGTCCGGGCGTCGCGCCCCGAAGGGCAGAGGCAATATAAAGTAACGCGAAACAGTCCTGCATTATTCACAGCATGAATTATTGATGAGGGTCGCGTAAAATATGAACGGCGTCGGAGTCGTTATCAACGTACCGCAGGTACGCGTCGACGCGCTTACCGACGACGCCGTTTTGACGTCACCCGGCGCTCCGCGTCGGTGTACCTTGTTCGTACTCGTGTCCGACCGGATCGTCGCCTCTTCCACTTTCACGCCTCTGGCGACGTCTTACGAATGAGTCGAATCGGGTACACCTTGTTCCGTAAAATTATTTTTCCTAATATATATAAGTATATCATTTCATAATTTCATTGGATGGATTTATTTCAGCATTTCCTAATTTCAATTCATCGTTTCATTTCATCGTTTCAATTCATCCTTTCATCTCATAGTTTCATCTCATCGTTTCATCTCATAGTTTCATTTCATAGTTTCAATTCATCCTTTCATTTCATCGGTTCATTTAATCGTTTCATTTTATGATTTTGATTTCATAATTTCATCAAATTTAATATCCCAAGTAATCTCTTGAAGTAAGTGAAATTCGGGATGAAATTTTCCCCATAAACCGATTCCTTTGGTATTATGACTTAAGGGCTGAAATTTCGTCATGTGCGTCTTTGATGCAGAAATTTATTCACGAATAAGTGTACCTCGATGAATTTTATTTTGAGGTCTATTTCGTGAAATCTGATTGGAAGCTGTAACAAGTTTAGTCTCAATTCGACCTTTTGGTTCTTTTGACGAAGAGAAAATTTCCATGGGCATTACTGCCTGCTAGAAATGATATCGTCTCGCCCACTAGGTTGATTTTAATTTGAATTATTCCGCGATAAATTACGTTCATTACCTTGCGGAGCTTCGCACGTCGGGGGAGAAATACGCGTTCGTTATATTTTGCGTAGGAAAACGGAATAGTTTATTGATTCAAGCGCGGCAACGCGCGGCAATGTGCATAACATTCGGCATTCTGATTTCGCAAATTAAGATATTTTATTTGGATTTGACATTTTTGTGAATTAGAGAAATATTCTGATGGTTAATTACACTTTTACAGTTCTTATTAGATGTATTATTCATTGGGCTAATTGTACCTTGTACTCCGTTTAATAGTTTATTTTCCAGAATTATGTAGAACTTTGCATTAAATGTAGAGTGCCCTTGACTGTACCGATTGTGTACATAAATCTACACAAGAGGAAAAAAAATTGGTTCATGAACATCACATCCGTGATACAGTTTCTATCCACAGCCTCAACCTCAACCTAAAAATAATTACCCAAACATTTCTGGACCATATTTAAGAACCACCAAGTTCCTCAAATCCATCGCACCAAGAGTATCAACAGCCTCGCATGTGAAAATGAAGGCTATCAGAAAGATCCTGACGCCCAAGAAATTTCAAATTTATTAAAATAGGGATTTTTAACATTCTTCGTAGAAATGAAAGTTTATGGGTGTCAGGACCTTCCTCATGGCCTCCATATTCACCTTGTAAAGTTTGAAACGATTCGGTACACCCAGTTTGGAGAAAAGTTTCATAAACGAGACTTCTTTGATGCCAGTTTCATATCACCTTAAGGGTGACAGCTACCCTCAAAGTTGACCCCCAAAAACAATTTTCTGATACTTTCTCGCAAACGGAATCCTCAAAACACCTTCGGTTCACAAACACTTAGCCAAATACCCAACAAATACTGATAAGTTACACTAATATAACCGTTACATAATATTTGTAATAGATAATGTGACAGACATGTAATATGTAAGTAAAATGTGTATTACTGTTTCTTATGTACCTCCCTAACACTGTTATAGAACGAATGCCATATTGATAACACGTTATATGTCATGTTAATATTATGTAACTACAATGCTGACAGGTTTGTAATACTGTTACCGGTCGGCAAGAATCCGATATTACATGATATCAATGTATCTTTCAACTTTCGTTATATATTCTGCTATTCCAGTATTATGACACATTTTAAAAATTTGGTACAAATATGTTATAAAATTAATATACCATGTCAGAATAAAATTTCCAACGAAACATTATAAAATTATAATATTTTTCTTTTTTTAACAGGGTACACGGTGAGCCGAATGGGGAGTACAGGCAACAGAGACCATCCAATATTCCCTTCGTTGACCCCAGCGGGAAGCATTGTCTCTCGATCGGCACTTCTCCCTCGCGATTTCGTATTTTTGTCCGACTTTCGATGCAATTCACGCCGGTCTTCCGGCCCTCGAAATTCGAGAAGCTGGAAGCCTCACCACGCCGACTTGGCCCGCTGTTTACACGCGGCACGCTGATCCTCTTTACCGGAGACGAGTAAACCGATGTGTCCCGGTCTCGCGTTTCCATCGAGTCCGAGATTGTTTATAAGACTTCCGTTGGCTGTCACGCTTTCCGAAGCTCGCTTTCGAGGCCAGACAACGAGCGAGATTGTATGTATAAGCTCGGCTGTCTGCCGCACGCCCGCCGAGTCCGTCCCTTGTCTACTTTCGCATCTTTCCACGACGAATTCGAACTGTCCTCGAATTCGATCAAGCCCCACAAAGTCGAATCCAATTTCCAGCGGTTCCCTCCCGAGCACTTTACCCGGCTAATTAAAGCAGCTTTTTTACCGCGCTCCTCCGATAAGCTTCCTCAAAGCGCTCTTCTCCTGGAAGACGTTGCGCCAAAGGTTAATTACTATCTTCTTTAAGTGAAACTTCAAATCCGGGAACTAGACCCGTGAAATTATATCGACGAACTGCTTTGGATCGCCGCGGTGGAAAAATCTTATTACGCATTAATGGAATTTTATCGCCTGCAATTAATTACCGGGAACGCCACGTAACAAGTATCTTTGTTCGTTTTTGCTCATTTTTTATTTACGTCTCATCGTTTCGGGCTTCCTGACGCATTGCGGTGTTTCGCCACGTGGTAGTTGCCCCGCGGTGGCTGATGTGAATATTCGTACGTTTTAACTAGCAGGGGATGTACCTAAAGTCGCTTTTAAGTCGATCCGTGTTTTGTAAGCTCGAGCCAAATAAGCTTGCTCCTTGAATATTAAATATCCAACACACATTCTATACACTCGACGACGGCTCTTACATAACTCCAAATAAAGCGATTCAGCGACAAGAAATGACCCGTGATAACGAGCCCCGTGGAGTAAATCCACGAATGCTCATCAGAACGCGAGTCGCCGAAATCCACGTCTTTTTAATTAATTTGAAAACAGCTGTTAAGACTAATCCATAATTTAATAATTATAACGCTAGATTTAATTTGGAATGCTCTCTGCAACGATCTGGGTGTTCTATTTCTTCCGTATGTCAAGTTCCGTTTATTCTTCCTCGTGTCTCTCATGTCATATAGCACCATTGATTCAGTCACGTATTATGCTCATAATTAAAATTGATGTCTAAACAGAAACTCTAGCGCTTCGCTCTCTTATCCACTATCGCGGTCCTTTAGCCCATGATTTGTTTACTTCGTCCTATAGCCCATTTTTGTTATTCCCCACCTAAGCCTCCTTAAACAACCCTAACTTTTCCCTTTCTCAATACTCATTAACCAATCGCCTTCGATTATCGATCCCACTTTAATTTCTCTACGCCTATCAGTAAACGCCTTGTAAAAAACTCCGCCCTAGAGGACGGCATCTGAAAGCGCTCTGGACCAAAGTTCCTCTGGGCATCAGCAGAATCAAATCTTCCACCGCGAGAGACGGACATCTGCTCTTAGAGACAATCAAGTCTCACCACGAATCCAAATAGTCACCCGCTAATTTGTACCGTGCGACCGCCGCCGTTCATAATGTCATATTCTACAATTGTTATCGGACTTACTCGTTATTTTTAATAAACTATTTCTGTTACGACTTCAAGTCATGTTCCCGAACTCATAAAACCGACCTGACTCGAGATTTCGTCGAGAATTAACCAGTCTTCAAATTTGGCTCTCACATCCAGTGCAACCCGCGTTCAGACTTTTCTTCGAACATCCGCAACAACATCTAATCGATTGTTCTCCCCGCCGACTGTTAATAATTCTTAGAGGTCTCCGTTAATTTCGTCAGCGGAGTCTTAACCTTGATTTCCAAAACATCGTTGAACATCGTTATCGCCGGCCGAGTTTTTCGAAGGTACATGACGCGAAGTTCATTAAAGTTTCAGAGAGGCAATTACAGTGGCAGGAAAGTTTTTCCGCGGCGAAACATAAACTGCGGCCAGGGCGCGCATCCGCCAAGAGAGCAGCCGGAGAAACCTCGAAACGCGCGGAGACCCCTTGATTGTTTATCTCGCGATTATTCAAGGGCCAGTGCACCCCGGGGCTGAGAGGAACGGCGCAAAGTGTCACCGAAGTGTCACCGAAGTGGTCCGCTCTCGAAGCGATCGCGGCGCCACTTGAAGCCTCGAAATTTCACCCTCGGACGAGGCGAACTCTCTCGTCCCCCCGGCTGCCCTCGTCATTTCGCAATAAACCGAATCCTATGAAAGGTTATCGCAAAAACGAGGAATAGGCCATGCAGCCCACGATACCTGCTGTATAAATGATTGCAGATTTGTTATACGAACATTTGAGAATTTAGACTTATGATGAATGTCGTTTTATCCACTAGTGACTTGACCGTGTTTGGTCGAAGAGAAATTATCTGGAAGCAATGAAGTCACGAGGTGTTGGGGGATATTGCGCGTAATGACACGTATAGAGAGTGAAAAGCATAATATTTATCGCTAACGAAAGGAAGTATGGTTATCTTTCATTAGATGCCCTCGTCATTTCGCAATAAACCGAATCCTATGAAAGATTATCGCAAACACGAGGAATAGACCATGCAGCCCACGATATCCGCTGTATAAGTGATTGCAGATTTGTTATACAAACATTTGAGAATTTAGACTTATGATGAATGTCGTTTTATCCACTAGTGACTTGACCGTGTTTGGTCGAAGAGAAATTATCTGGAAGCAATGAAGTCACGAGGTGTTGGGGGATATTGCGCGTAATGACACGTATAGAGAGTGAAAAGCATAATATTTATCGCTAACGAAAGGAAGTATGGTTATCTTTCATTAGACGCCCTCGTCATTTCGCAATAAACCGAATCCTATGAAAGGTTATCGCAAAAACGAGGAATAGACCATGCAGCCCACGATACCCGCTGTATAAATGATTGCAGATTTGTTATACAAGCATTTGAGAATTTAGACTTATGATTAATGTCGTTTTATCCACTAGTGACTTAAGGTGAAGTGAAACACGTCGAGGAACTTGATCGACGTCGATAAAGAAGATTTTTCTAAATGTCTACGTTGCTGACGTTTGTTTTTATATTGACAACTGTGTCGAATTATATTGGATATTGTACCAAATGGCATACTCCACCTGTCGTTTTCGTACAATAAGTATCAAGAAATCAAAGTAGAACTCCAGAAATCCTCTGGATTCATGCTTTCTGGGGCCCTAATTGACTGCAGAGGGTCAGAAAGGGTCAGGAAAGTCAGTCTTAGTCTTGGCGACTCGCTCGTTAATCGTTTTTGCCCTCCACGGACACTTCTCGGCTCTGCTCGCTTTTCATCCCTTTTCTTTTCCTTTCCATTTTCCCCTCCTTTTCTACATCCCTCCAATCTTCTGCCTCTCTTTCGCTCTCTTCTTCCTTCGTATCGCATCGAAAGGCCGGAACCTCGTGAGTTTAATTTGATTTTCAAGCGAATCGCGACCGATTGTCTGCACTCCCATCAGGCGTTTCGTTATCGACTTCGCCTTCCGATAAGGACTCGCTCCCTATCAGCGGTCATCGCTATAGCTATGATACATTTCCGTGGCAATCAAGTTTTCGGAATAGCTTTTGGGCCATTATTGCCTCGTAGGTTTTCCCTTAAATTAATCCGTTGCAGATAATTCCAAGAATACATAATTGAAATAATAAAATTATTAGATTATCAAAAGTATATAACATGGACTAGACAACGCGTTACTAACTGTAATGCAGCTTTAAGAAAAATGTAAGGATGTTAATCCAGAAAATGACAAAGTAAGTAAAAATATAGGAAAGAATAGGTTTTAATTGACGTATTAATGCTTCCGGCGTAACTTCTTTCCCTCAACACGGAGCAACAAAAGCATCTCTGTGATTCTCTGGTTCCATTTTGCAAGGATATCATTTTATTGAACTCTCGAAAGTGTTGAAACTTAAATGCACATAGCGACGTCCCTTACCCCGAGCTAACAATAGGCAATTATATTCAGCGGGTCGTCCGAGGTCCTTACCGCGCCAATCCGAAAAAGGGGCATTTATGGCCCCTGCAATAAGGGAATTACCGCCCGCGGAACCTTCTAGCTTAAAGTAACGAGTAACAAAATCTATTCTTCATTTTTCATTAGTTTCCGCGTCCCTATAATAAATACTAATCCGTTTCGAGCCCTTGCTCCCAGCTGCAAAATGTGTCGCGCACATTTTTCGATTTACCGTTACAAGTTAGTCCACCCTCTACGTGGCTTTTTGGGAATTTCAGACCCTCCCTTTTTTTTCTATTCCACCAATTGCGATGCGTTTGCTTACGCCTCCACCTCCGGTTAAGCAAGTAGCATAATTTTCTCGGCAAAACGAAATCAGACTTCGAAGAGTCTAAACGAAAACCGAGGACCGCGACCACCTCAGTCGTCCCACTAAAAAATAGGATCCTTGCGCGCCAAAAGCAAACAAGGATTGGGAATCAGTGCTCCTTAGGATAGCCTAGGCCAGCAGCACTGCCCTCCATCGTTACGTGCGACTTGCATCAACACGAAAGAATACGAAAGTTTACTCCAACGCCCTTAGATCTTGCACGTACGCTACCGATGATTCGTTCCGAAATAATAAATAATGTAGTTTTTCAACTTGTCGTAGTCTCCCCGAGTGCTTTTTCTTCTTTCTACCGGAATGCCTACCCCAGAAAATAAAATTTCCCGACTCGAGCGTTTCGTGGCCAAACTTCGGCCCGTTTCGGCGTCGGCTTTGCCGCCTTCACAGTTCTCGGTTATTTAAAACTCGAAAAGCGAAAGCATTTTTGCGACGTATACACCCCATGCGGAACCCGGTCGATGGTGAAAAGTGAATCGCGTGATCGACGCGTTCGCCGGCGCCGCGGCGTCGATAACTCCGCGCGGTTCGACGGATGGTAATTAATATGGCGACCAATTGATTCGCCCGTTTTAAATGGATTCCGATTAATTATGTCCCGACGTCGGCGCAACTTTAATTACTGCGGATCGACGTGGGATTTTCGGGCATGGCGACGGAACGGCCGGCGCGCTGTCGTTCCATGTAAACGCGAACCTAGGGCCCGAAGTGCTTTCCCTGCCGAATCAGATTGTCGATCCGAGCCAAATTACGCGATACGTTTCATGCCCATGTCCCTTGCCCATATGTAAGAGGATACATATGTGTCGCGTCATAATTTGTAGGACGGAAGAGCGCTCGCGACAGCTTTATACGTTGGTTATAAATGGGGATTTATCATAAGTCACGAATCGAAACGACGGATAAGGGACTTTGCATGTAACATCAACACGGCCAATTGACGCGACGATCGCGGATTTCATTGCGGCTTTATGAAATGTATGATCCGATGCAAATAAGTACCGCATGCGGAAAAAACGATTTGGATTGTTAGACAATTGGTTCATTCGTTGTGTGAGGATCGCTTCACAATTATACGTTGGTTATAAATAGGGATTTATCATAAGTCACGAATCGAAACGACGGATAAGGGACTTTGCATGTAACATCAACACGCCCAATTGACGCGACGATCGCGGATTTCATTGCGGCTTTATGAAATGTATGATCCGATGCAAATAAGTACCGCATGCGGAAAAAAAGGTTTGGATTGTTAGACAATCGGTTGATTCGTTGTGTGAGGATCGCTTCACAATTATACGTTGGTTATAAATAGGGATTTATCATAAGTCACGAATCGAAACGACGGATAAGGGACTTTGCATGTAACATCAACACGGATTTCATTGCGGCATTATAACATCACAACGCGGATTTCATTGCGGCTTTATGAAATGTATGATCCAATGCTAATGAGTACCGCATGCGGAAAAAAGATTCTGTTGGTTAGACCAAATCGATTGATTTGTTGCTTAGAAATCACTTCAAAATTGAATGTAATGAAAGGTTAATAACGGACTTTGTATATGACATTGTCGCAATGATCGCGGTCTTCTTTGCGGTTTTGTGAAACATATATGTTAAATTCTGTTCAATAAACAAAAACGTTTGATTGACTGCGCTTGGTTAACTTCAGAAAACATTCGGTGAACTGAATTTTAGTTTATTTAACTGAACTTGTATGCTTCGATCAACTCGAGCGTTTTGGTTAAATCGTTTTATCAATTGTAGAAAATATTTTAATCGATATGCAGATTATTTTAGTTAATTGTAGGAAATTACTTTAATACTGAGCGTCATCTACCGCAATATTTGATGTATTCAATAAAAAATGATTAACAAATAGATATAGCCATGTCCACCAAACATTTGGTTGATCATATAGTAGCAATATTCTGAGGTTAAACCAATAAAAATTTTATTGATTGAAACAAATATTTTTCTGTGTAAAATAGCTACAATTTGAATTCAACTTATATTCGTTAGGTGCATTATTTAAGAGTTTTGAAAATGGCGGAAAGTAAAGTCTTATTGTTGATATGCTAATGGATACCAATTTATAGAATGAAGAGAAAATACCGGGACTCTATACTTACGATACTTATTATTACATAATATATTTCCTCATCCTGTAGATTACTTACCGAAGTAGTAATCTAACAATAAGGGATTTGGAACTAGATTCGGAGCATTAATACTGTGTGAGAATAGTTTCAATGATGACGCTGAAATGCTGCTTCCCGTTATTTCGATCATGCAAACAGTACATGCGTCTGTACATGGATAAATGTCGCTCTCTGTATTAACGCCTGATATGTTTACTCGATTCGCCGTATGTACCGTGAGAACATACAGTTAGTCATTATTAGCTTAAACCGAGTGTCGCGAGAACGCATCCGGTTTGTTAATACCTTTATCTAAATATTGACAACTAATATTGATCGATATTAAGCAAAATTACGCCCGTCTCGGTGACATATTGCCGAAGTTCGAAAGACTCACCGAGTGCACTCGGTACTTGTCAGTTTTATTTCAGTGCGTGAATACGTGTAGTGTCAGTGCCCTGTGCGGTCCAATAAAGTTAATAGAATAAAAAAAAAGATGAAAGCGTTTAGCTATACGAATAGTTGTGTCGCCAATAAGGCAATAAAGATTAAGAATAAGACTAAATAGAAGTTAGAGTAAAATGTAATGTTTGTATGATTGTGGGGTGAAATGAGAAGTATTTTGATTAAGTGATATCTCGATAGGTGATACCGTTTATGCGTGGTTGAGAGTTTGTGAATTGCGAGCGGCCGTATGACTCGGTGAGTGAGAATTTTGGCGCACAAAGAAATGTATTGATGTGTGTGAGAATGAGAGAGGGAGAATATGAATTGAGTGAGAAAGAAATTAGAGTGAGGCTAGATGAGAATGATCGAATGGGAGTTAGTTCTGATTGAGGAGAGCTCGAGCGAAGTCGGAGGGAAAATCAAGTCCCTTTTTCTGAGATCTTTAAGACATACTCTTCAATGTATTCAATTTCTTTATATTAATTTTTTTATTAATAAATCAACCGTTCATGTTAATCCTGACACTTGAAATTTGATCCTACATACGGGTAAAAAAATTATGCCAATCTCGATTTACCATAGCACGTCAAAATTGAATGTTGCGGATCATTATCTGCATCCATATTTAAGAGAGCAATTGTTAAGAAAGATCTTGCAGAACGGCTTTCGTTAGTTTACGGCGGTTATTCATTTTTTCCTTTTTATTGACCGAGCGATTTTTTAGATCAACTTTCGCTCGCTTCAATATTAATGACTGTAACACATTTAAGCGGATTCAGCTGTTTACACGTTGCCGAGCCTAGATCTAAACCGAGCTTTAATTCCGAGCAGGCGAATTCGCGACGAAGTGCGCGACGCAGCACACCCCCCATTGAAGGCATCGAGGGTTCTTTACGAGGGTTGATCGTTGACGAGGGTTTCGCATATTTTCTACGTTAAAATTCGCCTGCTCTCGTCCCTTCGACTTGTCTCTTTCCCTCGTATACTTAGACGAGCGGTTCGTACGGCTCGCGAGGACCCGGAAAGTGTCGAAAGGTAACAGAATTTAGCTTTGTGACAATAATTTAATAATGAAATTGATATCTAAACTCGTTAAGGTTTATATTCATCGATCAGTTAACGGTGGAAATCCTGTAAAAACTCATCGGATAAACGGATGCAATTTTTGTCTGCAGTTGTACAAATATAAATATTTATCGTTGTTCTAATTGGACCGATAAAACCGATATGGAAATGACACAAAGAATTATAAACGAAATCAGGTTGATATTTCTGTAACCTCGGAGAATTCGGTCAATATAAATTATCCCATTTCGTGGAAGTTATGATGGAATTTTAAGTACATTTATAAAAAGTGGTATGACATGACGATTTTACTTAATGTTCCATGCTTCAACAGGTGATAACTTTTTCTTGTCTACCCACGCATGGGCAAAATTTTCTCCCACTATCGTGGGTTCTTCGTTCGATCTGATTTCATCTCGAGTTTCGAAGCATGTGGCGGCAATTATAACGCATCGGTCACTATAATTTATGACGAATGAATCATTTATGTCCTGGCTCGTCGATTAGGGCGATACTCAATTTTCGATTATCCCCTTCAAACCCAGAAACATTCCATATGGACATGTGACACTATTCCAACTTCGATTTCGCCATTAATTTCGCGAGACAAGAATTTCCGCGTATAATGTTAATACGATTTGTGGATGATCTTCTGGTATCGCTTCGCCTTAAAAATTGACGACCTACAAACCGCGACTTGAGATGTTCATTCCTTACGATCCTACAATACCAAAAAATCAATACAAAGTATAAGAATATCACATATCAGTTTGATAAATGTCGTTTGATTATTTAAGAAGTTATATAACAAGACATTTTTTCTTTATGTTTTTTTAAAATCTAAATGTTAACTCTGAACTTCATATGTGCCCATAATTATGAAAGTGGTCTAAGTCAAAATTGAAAAAAAAATGAGTTTATCAGTTATTTCACGCCACATTATTTCAAACTAAATTAATTCAATGTAGTTTCGAAACAAAGAATATATGACTTAGACCACTTTCATAATTATGGGCAAATATATCGTTATTTCTACCCTTTAACTCTTGACTGGGGTGAACATTCATCCTGCTCGTTTCTCGCTAACTAATTGTTTTTTACCAGCAGTAATGGGAGAAGTTACGAATTTCTCCGTTTTTTAATAAGGAAGTGAATGGTCAGTAGCAAATTAAATTTCACTCGAGCTTAGTTGACAAAATCCCTATTTAAAGACCAATGAAGAACAAAAATTGTCAGATTACGAGAGAAGTTTCAAAACCTAATGGGGTGGGTCTGTACCCCATTCGGGAGTTCTAGGGTTAATATGTATGAAATGAATACGTTATCCACACGTTCTGCGAACAGCAACACATCCGTGCGAGATTGCACCCTCCTACGTCTAAATGTGCAACAACGGCCCTTAAATGAACAACTTGTTTTGCGGACTTCTTTAAATACCAGAGGACCCTCTAAAGCTCCCAGCTTTTCCATTTCCTGTCTTTCTTTCTCTGTCTCCCTGCGGCAGAAGCAAATGCATGCGAAACGGCACAAACAGGATGTCAAAGCTTTTGACCGCATTTCCCTCATTTTGCGAATCCGCGGGACAAACGAGCCGAAGCAAAGCGAATCACGAACTCGGAGGTAACTTTCGAGATTTCAACCTCGGTCCGTACCGAAATTGATTTTCGCGACACGAGATAAATATCTGCTTCTCCCCGCCGACTGGTCAAAGGGAAGAGTCGTGTCATCCTTTTACTATAAAACATGATGGATGGAACGACTCCTGCGCGATTAGTTGACATCAAATGTCACTGTCAAAGGTCAACCGATAAACATTTCTCGTTGTGCTCGCTCGAAACCCGATACATTAATAAAAAGAACAAACGCGATTCATAGCAAGAAAAAATGATCCACAAATGGCAATACCAGAGAGTCATTAAACCGATCTTCGGTCCTTGCAGAATGTACCAAGGATGTTAGGAACAATTGTGTAAAACGACAGAAGATACAGTTCCCCTTTGAAAGCCACTAAAAACGTAAATTATTAAGCCTTTTGTATTCATTAAGAGGGTGATAAAAACATTGTTTTTAATATTCTAGTTAAAATCCTGACTGTTAGTTTTGTGTCGATTTTTTTATTAAAACGTTGAAGATGAGGAAATCACAACTAATAAGCTTATGATTCTTTACAATTAGGTACCGTTGCTGCACATTTTCCTATCGTTAACTCTTCATGCCTAGTTCACAGTTCCCTCGTAATCGAAAATTGTTCCGTATTCGGGTAATGTTCGATCACTCCTGTCCGGATGGGGTGAGATTTCCCGCAAAACTGGTACATAATCTCAGCTCCTAAGACCCATCTTCGAGCCCTCGCCAACAACCATGGATCGCACAAACATACCTAACCACGAATGAATTTTTTCGTAAACGATCTCTCGCCCAAACCACCTCGAGTCGATTCGCCTACTTCTTCCGAAAAGTTTCGGACGAATTGGTCGGTTTCGCGGCAAGATCGCGAAGGGGACGGTGAAACGTCCCGACACTTGTAACGAACCGAGCCAAAGAAGAAAACAGAGCCAACAGAAAATTAATCCCGATTCCCCGAAACTTCCTGCCTGGCGGTTGGTTCATTAATTTTTCATGAAACCCCGTGGCACAGTTCCGAGCTTATTCGATAGTTCCGAATGAAAAGCGTCGAAAAGTTGGCCGTTCGCGGACAGTTCCCGAGTTAAAACAATCGACAAGGGGAGCCGAGGGTAACGATCATTTCAACGAGGCCGGTCGTGGAGTACACCTTCGGTAACGAGCCTCGTCGGTTCCGCCATTATCGCGGCCCCGCCGCGTTAATTCGAACTCGTTGCGTTAATTCGGAAACTTCTCACGTACGGGAAGGTCCGTTCCGATAGGCGATAGGCGTGGACACGTACCTCGACCCACGCGATCAGGCGCCGCTCGATCGATCCGTGCCGATGATTACGGGGCTTTTCGGCAAGAACTTCCCCGGGGATTCGTCTTACCGTAACGATTGTAGTTTTCGGCCTTTTTCCGGGCAAAGGCGCAAAACGGGCGCTCCCTCCTCTCCCTCGGGCGGCCCGAAGAACTCGATCGAGTTCTGGCTCGTAGTTATCCGATTATCACTCCGGACCGAGTTGGATGTACATCCCTCCCAGGGAGGGAGCGATTAATCACGTTTGCGGGGGCCAATTTGCTCGGGAGCCGCGTCTTTTCCTCGCCAAGCGTAAGAACAATCGAGGATACCCCGAATGGACAAACAATCGTATCGTACTTGCCGGGGCCTCCTTCGATTCGCGGGCTTCCTTCGGTCTCTTTCGCGATAAGCGAGGAGATTGCCTGCCGATCGCTCCTTCGGGGATTACCGGCACGAGTTGCTTCTTTCGTCGAATTCGATAACCGCGGCCGCGAGGGTTGGGGTTTCTCTTCAGGGCTAGGTTTTCCGAATGCGTCGATGATGAACTGGACTTGTCGAGAAAGGTCCGAACTCTTTAGGTAAAGAACTACGGTATATGATGAATTGCTGTTTTAGCAAAGCCAGGTAAGTAATTAACACTAGATTGCCGGAACGAGTCAATTTGACTCATTTACGATTTTATTGCTATATATATATATA